>NC_066343.1:6696046-6927956 GCF_022539315.1 Serinus canaria
AAAAAAAAAGTGTCTTGGGTAAAAAAACTCTGTTCTTGCAATACATGTGGGCTTATTTATTTTTAGTATTTCTAAGGATGCCAGTCAAGGTCACAAGATTCAGTTACTCGTGTGCAAATACATCTGGAATGACACATCCTCTGTCCAACCACTTCCTGTGAAATTAGATGTGAGCAATACTCAGGAGCATGTCAGAATGGGAAGAGATGGAATGACTCTCCCCAGGGCTTGGAGTTGCCTGCCACTCTCCCTAACACCATGTCTGTTATGCAGCAGAGACAAAGGGATTTTAACCCCACAGGGTTGGTACATAACCATCTGCATCTCTTGATACAGAGGCATCTGGCTGGACACTGCACATTCTTCACCTGGATTAACCATCTTGTTCCTTCAAATTGTGTTTTCAAGGGTTTACCTTTTCTGGATTCACATAAAGTTGGTGTCTCTCCATAATTTCCAGAGCAAGGCTCCCTTGTAGCTGCATTTTATGGCATGCAGAGGAGAGTCTGGGAGGGCTCTGCCTGCTCTCACACAAGGCTCCTGAAATCCACCTTTAATGGGTCACACTGGGTGTGTGTTTCTCTCTTAATCATGCTCATTTGTGGGTCACAGGAATCCCGGGCTGAATGCTATGTAAAAGCTCCTGTTGGTGCTTTGCATTTATCTTGTGGGGCCACACTTACATTTACAGCTCGTTCCTTAAGACCTACCTAGGCCACAAATAAACTTTCAAACTCTATTCTGAAAGAATGCTGAAAGCACCAAATGACTTTTATCTTAAACATGAGTCATTTTCTTCTGGTGCTATCCAGACCATCTTTTTACTGTCACAGAACAAAACTTTCCTCTGAATTACTAAGTAAAATTCTGGTTTTGCTGTGGCAAGCTTCCTTTTTCTTTCATATACCCAGGGAAACACTACATTAGGCCAAATGACCCCATGTTGTTTGGGGAAATGTCTAACTACTAAGGGCACTTATTATGAAAGTTCATCTGATTAAAACTGATTAGGAAGAAAATCTCAGGATGAAAGGAGGCTTTTGTGAGCTTTTCTTTGAAAGCACATTAATCCCTGATAAGATAGGGTGTGATACAGAGACTATTACTGTTTTGACCTGGTAACTCTTCTGAAATAATTCAAGGGATGAGTTTGTCAACATTAATCTGTAATCTTTAATTATAGTCAGAGTTCAAATTGATTTTATTTTGTTCATCCTCACTTTCCCTTCTCTGAAAGCCCAGGGGCCAAGAAAAGAAAAACACTTGTGTGGCATTAGTAGAACTTGCCATGAGTGACAATTTCACTTTCTTTCCAAGTCATACCTCAAAGCAAACTCGACAATCTGCCAAGACCTAGTCCTTAGCAAACCACTGGTGACACTGCTGTAGAGGGAGTGGTGAAAATGCCAAGTCCACCAGTGGTGAAAATGCCAAGTCCAAATAGAATCTTTGCCCATCATGAAGGGAGTAATGGACAAAAGTTTCTCTCAGGACTTGTACATCAGATCTGGATTCTTCCTTTCCAGACCATTTAATCCATCCATGCCCAGATGGCCAGATGCCTCCTTCCATTTAATGAGCTTTTCTCTGCCTCTGTGCAGGACACACGTCCATCTGCATTGTTTATTTATATATTTTTCCTATTTTCTCTGTTGCCATGTTGGTTTTTTTTTCTCTGTATTTTTGCCTTTAGTGGTTTCATAATCTCAACTCATAGTTTGAGCTGTATCACTTTATCTGGTAAAGACAATTTTCTCTGGTTATAAATTTCATAAAAAGCTGATAGAAGGTGTTTTTTTCTTGCATTAGCCCTCCAGCTCAGCCAGCCTGGGTCAGCAGAGAGCAAGAGCAGCCCCAGAATATAGTAGGTTTATGTGTGAATTTTATAATAATTTACAGAGATAAGGCTCAAGATATCACCTTGTGGATATAAATGTGATACAGGCACAATGGACTCAGGTGGAACTGAAAAAGGAGACACTCTGGGTTTTTTCATATTAAGTAATCTTTCATATGTTCTCTCATTGCCCTTGCCTGTGGGCAAAAAGGTGAGAAGAGCTGTAATTGGGTTAATCCTCTGTATTGTGCTAACAGGCATAGGAAAACATATTCTGCTCCAAGACATCTAAATAAACTCTATTTAGGACGTTCTGACTTGGCAGCCAGATTTTTTAAATCTTTACACCTCTTTGGGAGTAATGCTATCAAAATAGCTCAATCACCTCTCAAAGGGGGTAAATTCCTGCTGGCTTGCTGCTAATCTGAGTTTTGCACGCACCTTTGCATGATTTATTTAGCATTGGGACCTGCCCTTTTCGAGTCACCTTCTCTTCACTTCATATTTTCATCCTTTTAGTGATATTTTGTGCCTTACAGACACTTTATACACCTTGGTATTAACTCACTGTGATGCCTTCCACCCCTAAATGTATTGCTGCAGCTAATTTTGATCCAGAGCCCATAGAGATTAAAGTTCCTCTTTGCAGATGCCTTGTTTCTTTGCACTCCTCATTGCCAAATTCTCTTTACTCTGAATTTATTCCAGATTTGCCTTCTAAGAGGAGGCTTGACACTTTCTCGCCCATGAATCATCTTCCTTCATTGCACTTTTACTTTTCTTCCAAAACCCTGTGTAAACACCTCCTTCACAGGTTAAACCAAGCCTCCAAAGTGTTGAATGTTTCCTCCATAGAAATGTCATTAATTCTTGAACTGATTGATGATTTTTTTTCCTCCTCAGATTAAAACCCATTCGAACTGATCTCTTAAAAATTTGATCATGGTGCTTCAGAACTGCAGAATAAGAACATGCAAATGTTGTATTTTCTGCCAGTCTTGCATGCTGATTAAATTATTACACCTAGAGATCCATTTTTTTATTTCTCACCAGTGATTTGAGAACTCTCCTTTCCTTTTACTGGGAGTGGAGTAAATTGTGGAATGAGTTTTGATAAATATTGAACTTGTATATGTAAAGACAGACTGAGGATGCCAAACATGAAATTACACCAGATGTCCTCTGTGAACACAACTGGCTTGTTACACAAATCCAGAGTTCTTTCACTGCAGTTTTAAGAACTTATACTGAAGTCTAAATTTCAGCAAAATTCCTTGTGTATCTGCAAACTTGTGTGATTCCAGACAATTCCCAGTGTTGCATCCTATTTAGTAATTTGAGCTTTTCTTCAGACTTGATGTAGTAGGAGCAGTGGCTTAGATTTTGGATGCAACCCTTCAAGATTTTCCTCCTCCTGAGATCCCTTTTACCTCTGTACTTTTATTTTTATGTATTTTCTGTACAAAACCAGTTGTCTTTCCTGATGATTAGGCCAACCAGTAATGTTTAGCTGCAAGACAAATTTAGCCTGTTTGGAAAACTTAAGCTTTGGAAGACTTAAGCTTTGGAAGGCTTAAATTTGGAAGACTTAAATTTGGAAGACTTAAGCTGAAAGTTTGGGTGCACATTTGGCGGTGCTCACAGTCTTACAAGCTCTTGTGAGGATTTGCATCTCCTGTTTTAATGCCATTTACAAGTCTGGGAACCTTTGCAAGGTCTCGTCTATCTCCCAATGGCATCTCAGCCAGAAGAGGGGTCCTCTAGGTTCTGATAACTTCAGGGCAGCTCTGATACATTCCTGGTTCAGATTCTTATTTCTCTGTGTCAATCAGAGCCTTTTGGCCAGAAAAATAAAAATCCCTCATTCCCTGCTACTTTTAAGGACATTGTTTTTTGTTCATTTGTAGTTGACTTCATCTTTCCTTAGATATTTTGGCTTCCATTGCTGACTTTACTGGAAGCAGATTCCAGCCAGCTGATTCAGAGATGGGATTATTACAGCTTTAAGGGAAGACACATGATCCATTTTTTCTTTCTGAGAAAAACCCTCAGTACAATCCCTAAATTCAAAGGTGGTGTTTTGGTTGGATTCACAACTCTTGGTACTCCAAATTCAGGCCTTCTTTGAAGGCAAGTTCATGTGTTGAAAAGCTAATTCTGAAAACCTAACCATGACATTTCAGGGGAGTCTTTTTTTTGTTCTGACAGATTTCCTACATTTTCCCATATGATTTATTAAGTTTTATGAATGCTCCAACCTTCAGACACATCTGTCAGCTCTGTTCCTAGAAGATGAATCTCTGGTTTGAATCTCCCAAAATTGTTTGAATACCATCAGTCTTGTGATTAATACTCATTCTGGCATGGGGTTTTTTAACACCTGCATCCCTCTTTTCTTAACCCAGCCCAATTTTTGTGCCTCCTGACCTGCTACAACCTTTCTAGGGCATCTTTCACTGTTGCCTGCTGTGGTGCCATGCCTTGCCAAGAGGCATGAAGAGGAAAGGAGTATCTTCCTGTAGTGTGACCTGTTTTCTCTTCTCCAATAGCCTGCCTTAATTGTGTGCCACGTTTGTCCTTTTACATCTTTTGTGATTAACAGGGGTAAGTCCTGGCTTGAGCTTGTGCCCGTAGGGCCCCTTGCAATTATCATCAGGCACCCACAAGTCTTGCCAACTTCACAAAAAAGTATGAACCCAAAAGAATCTCTTCTCTTTCCTCCCTTGTTTTTCCTTTCATTTTTTGGTAGCAATTCAGTTACCATTGTCTATTTCTCCAAAACTCCCCATTTTTCACACCCTACATCCACTACTTTACAAGTGAACATTGTTAAGCAGAAGGCACAGAAAAGCCGTGGAGCTGACACTGCAGAATGATTTCTAGTCTCATTTTTTTCTGAGCTCCCTTTCAAAACAATTTTATCCAAGCACTGTATTTTCCCAACTGCTTCTGGGCTGTTTTGCTTCCTTAGTCTCCTCCAGCAGATAAAGCATTTTTTCTTCAAGATTTCTGGTACTAGAACATCTAAGCAGAATCCGCTTAAATTTTCCACATTCATTGAGAATGTGAAATTCTCTGGATTTGAAAAAAACTGAGAAGTTTTGATGAAATTACCCGTGATTTGACTTGAGTCATAGACCTCTGAAGAATTTCCTCTGAACATGTAAGTAAAGTATAATTTTCATGCTCATTTCCCCAATTGCAGTGTGCTGTAAAACAGCATTTTTCACATGGTTTTCACTTGCAGACACAGCAACTTGAGACACAACTCTGCTCCCCAGTCCCACAATTGGAGAACAAAGTTAATTTCCTGCTAAAAGGTATAATGATCCAAAATTTAGGTGTTAAAGTACCTGATCTCTAATGTGTCACCTTCATGACAGGAATGCAGAGGACTGTGTGAGGTATCCAGTCTTCCTATAAACGGTTTGGGAAGTTTGGGAACAGTTTGGGAACTGTTTAATGGCTTCATGGTGAGACCAAGCTGCTAAAGGAGGAGACATAATCATGGGCAATAAAAAAATCTTATTTCAGCTGTGGATGCTGGAGGTCTGTCTGAGATCTTACCATTCTCAGTCATCAATGTTTTATACAGATTTTTTACTCAATTTTATTGACCTCTTGTCTCTGTGGAACTCACCCACAACACTGAAAAATCAACTTCAGTACAGTCTCTTTTCTAGTGAGGGTCTCCTTGCTTCCTTTCAAACTTCAGCAGCTATTAAATAAGGGAATGAAAACATTGATTAAGTTGGAAAAGACCTTTAAGATTAGTGAATCCAACCATTAACCCAGCCCAGCACTAAACCATGGCCACAGGTGCCACATCCACATCTTCTAACTCCCTTCAGGCAATAATCTTCTTCCTTGAGCAGCCTCTTTCAATGCTTGACCACCCTTTCAGTGAAAAAAATTTTTATTGGCATCCAATCTATATCTGCTCTAGCACAACCTGAGGCCATTTCCTCTTGTCCTGTGATTTCAAAGGTAATCAGAAGCAGCCCAAGATTAAAATCTTGAGAATAAAAAATAAGGGGAAAATACTAGCTACATGCCAACCCTTAGCAAAATGGCACTCCCACTTAAACAGAGGTGGCAATTAAGGTAAAGTTAGTGTACTTTAACAGCCTGTGTTGCTCTGTCCATCACTCATCAGCATTGCTCTTTTGTATAATTATCATTATTCAAATAATCAAAGTGTTCCATGAACTAGAACTTCTTGGAAAACCTCTGCTAGGAAATTAGGTGTTTATCCCCAACTGCACAGGACATATTTATAACCTGGAATAAAAAGGCTGTCCTGAGGAATTTGGAGGTTCTGTGGATCTGCTGGCACAGGATTTAATCTATTGTAAGCTGATTACAGCCAAAACTGAAGGGGGTTAGATAATGGCAGAAGCTGATAGACCCAATTGTGTTGTATAGATCCTGTGCAATTCTGCTGAGCTCAGCTGACTGCACAAAGTATTGCAGAGGCAGAATTTGTCCTGACAGCCCTCAACTCAAAACACAGCCTTCCAAGTAAGTTTTGGAGTTTGCTGCCCAGGTCAAGTTTGGTTTTAATGTATGTTTTAGCATTCATCATTCTCTGTTCTCCTCTGGGACAAAGAGTTTTGGAGAAGAGTGCTCAGGCTTGGTCCAGGAAAGGAAGGACCTCAACATTCAGTGTTTCAATGGGGGAAAAAAAAAATCACTGCAAAAAGTTAATATTTATAGCAGTTGTGTAGTTTGAAAGAGGTAGATTTTCTAGCCCTGGCATTCTTCCAGTACAACTTGTCAAACCAGGTTACATATGAAATGTGCCTGCAGCCAAAAATGTGAGAACTCAGTGTGATGATGTGCAGAGGCTTGTTTGATTTGGGGTGATTTTCAATTTTCATCAAAGAAACTACATGATCCTCTTTCATGGGTAATATTTCCAAGGCTCATTATTATTCCCTTGTTTGCTTTGGTTACTGGGGTTCATTGGAGGAAACTTTCAATTTAGTTTCTTCATTATGAGACACTTTTTTGTCAAGGTGCAACGTTGTGCTTTGTTCTTTAGACTTCTGATCCATAAAACCCTCCCTGGCTTGTCCATGTTTATTGACACCCAAAGGAATCTGCATTGCATAACGTGTCAGACTTGATTTGTTTGTTTTTCCTTCCCAATTGTCTTTATTTTTCTAGGGAAATATTCTCCAAAATTATTTATTTTTTCAGACATAACTACGAAAGCTTGTGTTTGAAACATCACTGATTTCACAGTATGAAGAAATTTATTTCATATGACAACACCAACACAAGGGATAAATAATTATTTTACTCTGTTTCTGCTTAGAGGTGTTAACACACAGATCAAGGATTGCAATTTCTTTAAACATGCCAGCCCAACAGGCTGTGAATGTCCAAGCACTCTTCTAATTAATTTTTAAATAGAATGAACTACCACGGTTTTTCTGTTTGAATGAGAATTCTGTTTGCCAACCAAAGTAGTTGCAGCAGCTCTAGGTGTGATTTTAGAGAACCTGTTGGTTTTTTATGCAGTATATTGTTTTTATCTCTCTCTAGTTCATGGCTACAAAGAGATACTTGTGCCAAAGAGAGAAAAGAAATCCGGAGGCCCATGCCATGACAGGTTTTGGGAGTTTCTGTGTGTGAAAAAACAGTTCTGCATAGACTGTTTTACATTTTTATTGAAGTTCTTGACTTCCAGTTATTGGAAAGTTGTTACAACTTGTCAGGTGTGAAAGTAATGAATAAATATTGAGCGTTAATTAAATAAATATTTCGATTTTGTAATGTGTCCTTCCCATCTGTTCTCAATTGTTCTTCACTGTGCAAACACATTTTTCTTTCCCTATCAAAAATTGCTTTTCGTCCTCCCAGCTTCAGTTTTCAGCCCTCCTAATTCACACAAGATTCATTGTTTCACCTGACAGAATCTTCTGTCCTGCCCCGATTTCCAAAGACTATAACCAAAACCTCTTTCCTTTTTTTTGCTCTGGAGGTTGGAATCACATCTCATCTGCTATTTAAAAGTTCCCTTTTCACAGCCTTCCCTACTAAGTTTCCTCTTGAAATTATCTTTTTGCATCTTCTACTCCCCTTCTCCTCATTTTGTTAATGGAATAAAAATGCAGCTTATTTCCCTTCCTTCATGTATTGTTTGACTAAAACAGAATATGTTGCTTGTGGAGGTCAGTTTAGCACACAAACTATTTTCCTGGCAGTTTTATTCTTGGCTTTGTGTGGTTAGGTGGAGGCTGCTCATATATTTAAAATAATTTTTGCAGGTATACAACTCTTTATATACCCCCTCCAGTATTTATTGCCTCTTCTGTTATAAGCATTTATCAGTGCAACATTTTGTCAGCATATCTATTCTGAATTCACCTGCAACTTGCAACAGCAGAGTGGAGACAAAACTGAATTTAGAGATGTCAGGCCACTTATTCTGTAGCTGTGAGAAGTGAAAAGCCTGGGTTCTCCTAAAATCAGTAGAGGTAACTGAAGGTAAAAAGACATTTTTTGAGAGAGAGGAAGGAGGAGAACAACCTGACAGCAGTGGAGTGGGGGAGCAACCCTCCAGAACAGGTTGGAGCTGGTTGTTTTGAGCCCAACAGCAGCTGATAGTGCTGTGCCAATTGGCTGCAACCCTGCAACAGCAGGTGAAGCTCATTTCTGTCAGACTTCTTGACTCTGAGTGGTTCCAGCCATGTAGATACTGGTGATGGACCAAAGAGGCAGAGGCAGATGGGATCTGCTCCATTATTCTGCTCAGAGCAGCTTAGGCCCAATCTTTTAATTAACAAAACCTTAAGTAGGGTTTGGGTGTCCCTGGCTGTTTGCTGTGCAGGGAGATTATTCAAATTGCCAGGCACACTTACACGTAGTGAAACCACTGGAACTGTTGCCCCAGGTAAATGCAAATGAAGGAGGGATGCTATCAACAAGAGGGCTTGGATCAGAAAGGAATTTCTGTAGGGGAAGAGGAGGGAAACAGCATGTAAGGAATGGGAAATCCTCCTGAAGACAGCTTAGAAACACCACACTACTTTCAAGAGAGCAGTGGTCTAAACATCCAAAATACAAAAAAATTATTGATAAATAAATATCTCCTATGGCCAAGCTAGACTTGACCTCATCTGAGCACATGGAGAGAATACATTAATATGATAGCTTGCCTTTCATCCAGGGGCAAATTGGCTGATGGAAGACAGGGAGATGTCAACAGCTTTTCACAATGTTGTCCCAGACTGCAAACTGAGTGAAAACCCTCTCCAATGAAAGAATTCTGATCTCAATCCAAGTCCCACCCATTATCCTCTGTGGAGTGAGTCAGAGCTTCCCAAACATCCATGCTGTTGTGTCAACACTTTCTTATATGAAAGGAAAAGAGTCCCCTACCCTGCAGACTTATCATAGGTAAAAATAATTTCAAATACATGCTGAGTTTGAGTTTTTAAAACACGAATGTCCCAATGAAAACTCAGGTTTAGGGAGCAGGTTCCTGGTGTGATCAAGGAAAAGGCAGAGGAACAGAGCTGCTAAGAAGTCCTTACTGAAAGCAAGTTTGTGACCCTCTCAGCTCTACAAAATTCTCCTGCCTTCTTCCTCTTCCCTCTAGCATCACTGAGCAATGTGTTCCAATATTATTTCAATATATGAATAACATAATTAGTTTAATGTTTTGCTCTTTCCTCACATAAACGTGAGAGTAAACCATAATTGCACTGTAAGTAAACAAAGATTGGCACGTGAGGCCTCCCTTAAAAAATGCTGATGCAAACAGATTCTGCAGCGGTAGCAAAAGCAGTAAAAACTGTTCAGCTTAATACATTTCTTCTACTCACCCTAATTTTCCACAGAAATATTCAATTCCAATGAAGACATGTGCTGTGGGAAGGCCACCAGACCCTCAGGTCTTCCCTGTACATGCCTGGAGAAACGTGCCAGAAAAAGTGAATATTTGCATGGCAGACACATGACTGGAATTTTCAAAGGCAGAAAGCACCAGCTTCTTCTGAAAATTGAGGTGCACAATTATCTATTTTACTTAGAAAATGTTACAGTTAAAGTACATGCATGAGTGCATAAACTTCTATATAATATGTGTGTATGTATACATGCAATACAAGAAGAGGTTTTAATTATTATCCTTCCATTTGTTTGTGCTTTCTGTCTCACCCCTCTTGAGGTACCATTAAATTGCACAGAAAATAATATCTTGAAGCTTTTAGAATCTGTCCATGTAGCGCTCTAGGAAATTCAGAGAGACTGAAAAAAACAATGTAATTTACAAACATTTATTCGGCTAGCATCACTAATTCCATCCATGCACATGCTCAATATAATATCTAATAAGTTGGGAAACTTAGAGAAAATGTTTTCAATGTAGCTGGCTGGCTGACCACAGAGCACTACCACAATTTTGTAATAAACATTAAGACAATGCTTGAGTACTATAAAAGACATATGCTGTCTGAAAAAGCCACACAGAATCCTAGAACCATGGCATGGTTTGGGTTAGAAGAGACCTTTAAAGATCAGTTAACCCAAACACTTTGCCATGGGCATGTCTTTCCCTGGATTGTGTTGCTCAAGGTCATCCAAGCTGGCCTTGAATATTTCCTAAAATGGTGAAACCATGACTTCTCTGGCTAACATCTTCCAGTGCCCTCACCACTCTCACTCAAAAAAATATCTGCCTTATATCCAGCCTAAATCTACCCTCTTTCACTTTCAAATCACTGCAACTTTTGCTGCCACTACATGGGCTGCAAGAAAATCTTTCTCCATCTTTCTTTCCTTCTAATATACTGAAAAGCTGGAGCATGTTCTTCCCAAACTCCTCTTGTGCCCAGGATGAAAAACACCAATTCTCTCATCACCAGAGAAGGGTTGCAGTCTTCTGATCATTTTGGTGGCTCTTCTGTGGTCCTTAATGAAGATATTGAACAGTGTTGGTCCCAGTGTAGGTTCTTCAGGGACACCACTCATTGCTGACCTCCATTTGGACATTGAGACATGAACTGCCTCTCTCAGGATGTGCCCATCCATCCATCCATCCATCCATCCATCCATCCATCCATCCATCCATCCATCCATCCATCCATCCACCCATCCACCCAGCCACCCAGCCATCCATCCAGCCATCCATCCATCCATCCATCCAGCCATGCCATCCATCCATCCAGCCATCCATCCATCCAGCCATCCAGCCACATCCACCCATCCACCCATCCACCCAGCCACCATCCAGCCAGCCAGCCAGCCATCCATCCAGCCATCCATCCAGCCATCCATCCATCCATCCAGCCCATCCATCCATCCATCCATCCATCCATCCATCCATCCAGCCATCCACCCATCCACCCATCCACCCATCCACCCATCCATCCATCCATCCATCCATCCATCCATCCATCCATCCATCCATCCATCCATCCATCCATCCATCCATCCATCCATCCAGCCAGCCAGCCAGCCAGCCAGCCAGCCAGCCAGCCAGCCAGCCAGCCAGCCAATCCTTGTCTCTCCAAAGCATAGGCAAGAATTTTGTGTCCTTTCTCCCCTTTTCCAAAAATGGGTGTGATGTTCCCTTTTCCCCAGCCACTGGGCGCTTTCTTTGACTGACATAACTTTGCAAATATGATAAAAATAAACAGAGAGTATCAAAGTAAATTTCTGGAATTATTTTTGTTGATCACTGCATCTCTATGTTTTTTTTCACCCCATATATCCTTATGTATTTCTTTGAACAATTTATTTCTTGTCATGCTCTAAAGCTGGGTACAGTATTGTTATGCCTAAACATTTATTTACAGAAAACTGATTAATTCATCACATCCATATCAGCTTTTAAGGTTTAGATACTCTGTACCTAAATGTTATAGTAAATGTAATTTTATAATTCCTGTTCACAGATGCAGTCAAACAAAAAAAAAAATATGATTACAACTTTATGTGTATCCATTGACCTGTGTGTAGAATCATGGAACCATAAAATTATTTAGGTTAGAAATTACCCTTGGGATCATCAAGCACTGCCAAGGCCACCACTAACCCATGTCCCCAAGTGCCCCATCTACACATCTTTTAAATCCCTCCAGGAATAGTGATCCAACCATTTCCCTGGCAGCCTGTTCCAATGCTTGACCATCCATTCAGTGAAGAATCTTTTCCTGAAGTTTAATCTAAACTCTCCCTGGCCACAGCTTGAGGTTATTTCCTCTTGTCCTCTCTCTTGCTACTCGGGAAAAGAGTATATAAATTGATTTAAAGTCCCCTCAATAAAACAGTATAGATTTTACACATGATCTTGCAGCAGTTATTTACTGGATATCTTCCCAAGTTTTAGAAGTGAATAGAACTTATGCATTTTTCTCCTTCATGATGAGAGTAGTTTACAGTCAGAATTTCCACACAGCAGACACAAGCTTGTGTAATGGCACATAATCCATGGGTTTCCTTCCCATGACTCTTTTATCCAAATAAACCAGCACTTTCTAGTCTGTCCTGAAAAGATGATTTCACTCCTTTCCAGAAGCAGCAAGCCAGTGCATCCTCTGCCACCTGCGCCGTGATGCGGAGCTGCGAAACATTCTCTGAAATCACACCCCTTCTCCTAAAGACAGCTCCGCTTCCAGTAGCCACACTTGACAAACTTTGGCTAAACTCACCCAGGAGGCTGAGCTGAAGGCATGAAAAATGTAATTTATAAGACGTGAGTCAGGGGTGCTTCACCCCAACGTGCGCAGAACACGGTGAGATCACCTGGCACCCTCCTGCAGAAATACATCAAAAAGCATGTGCTGAACTGGTTTGATTAGATAAATCCGTTGCACAATGGTGATATCTGCTGGAGCTGAAAGAGGAATGGAAGCCTGGGTTGCAGACAGACAGATTCAAAAACGTGACGAGCTCGGTTTCCATCCTTGCTCTAAGGACATGGTGAAACCTCTGGAGTGTTTCAGTGGTGCTCAGAATTACCTTCAGATGAGGCCACTAGCAGAATTCAGAGTGTTGTATCACATTTCTAACAGCCTCAGGATTTTTGCTGGATATTTCCAGCTTGCCATTACTCCCTGATATCCCAGCATATGGTTTGAGGAATTATTTGAATTATCTTCAAAGCCCTTATAATTAGCTCAGTTTCTTTTGTCTCTGCAAATCTTGGCAAGTTATGTCTTGTAAATCAATCCCTTCATCTCCTCCAGCAAAGCATGAGGCAAAAACTGTGGAACATACAAAAATCAGGTGAGAACAAAGCACTCCCTTTTCAACACATGACATAGAAAGCAACTGTAGATATTAATTTTATTTAAGCATGCCCAAATGCCATAGTCACTATAAATTTATTTCGTCGTAAATGCCAATAGCTGTTATTATCACTGGAATTAACCTTTATTTTTGCAACTCCAAGCAAAATTGCAATGATCAGTGTGTTTTTTCCTTGTGACAATATTTTTTTCATTTCCGCCTCAAATTTTTTCATCTCCTGCATTTGACCCATCAGGCTTGACTGGCAGGAAGTACCTTGCTGCAGTCCATGACTCATTTCAGCTCTTCCCCAGCCACTCCCTGGGTGTGGTTTTTTTTTTTTTTTTTTTGGTATTGTTTTGGTTTGTTTGTTTTTTTAATAGGATCAGCTCTTCTGCAATCTGAGGCTGTAGAGCTCTGTAAGACCATGTGGCATCATCTGCCTGCCAGGGGAAGGGACCATTGTGATCAGCAGCAGGAGGAAAATGTGACACCTTTTCACAAGGGTTCCACTCACGAGGGCTCCTGGTGCAATTTTGAGATGCTAAAATGCTTTTAAGGAGCATCCATGTGGATGCTCTGAGGAAGTGCCACTCCTACAAACTGAAGATGCCTGGCTTCTGTGTTTGGTTATTGTTTGTTACTGAAAAAAAGCTGTCCTTTGAAGGATGTTGTGAGCACTGGAGTCACTCAGGGTGAAGTTTCTGTAGAATCAGCTCAATTTGGTCGTGATGAAGCAGCCAGAATATCCCCCCACATTTCTGGGGAGAGTTGTTTACCCAGCCTTTGCTTTTAGAGGCAGACTCCTTGAGACAGAGATTGACTCTGATGGCGTGTTGGAGCTCAGCAAATGTTGAGCTAATTTCTTAGCTGGTACCCCAAAGAGTTTTTGAGAAAAACCTGAGAAATAATGACATGATGCACTATTTTTCTGCTCCCCAGGGTCAGTATTTCTTGTTTGTTGTAGCTGATTTTGTACCCCTGGTTGACAGAGAGGGTTCACTATGTCCACAGATGTTTCAAGGGGCTGCCTGTAGTGGTCCAAAATGGAACTAAAAAATAAAAATAAAAATAAAAAATGTGTATATATATATGTGTGTGTGTGTGTGTGTGTGTGTGTGTATATCTATATCTATATCTATATCTATATCTATATATATATATATCTATCTATATATAGAGATATATAGATATATAAAGTGAGAAATAGGAAAACAAAGAAAAATGCCCAGCTCCAGAGTAGCTTGACATTTCGACACGAAATTACAGACTTGCCTTTTCTTCATTGCATGTTCTCTGCTTTAGAGCCAGAGGAAAATGTGTACTTAATCTACAAATTGTCAAGGGAAATATTACATTATGTTAAGAAACTGAAAAAAAAAAAAACTCTTTATGGGAGAGCAGAGCACTTGTAAGATATTAAGGTCTTATATTTGACTTCCTACCTGCAGCAAAATAAGTGTTCAGTGCAGTGATGGCTATGTGGTACAGAAAACAGCTTTTGCTACACGAAAGGCAGTGAATGGCCTGTCACTTGACCAACAAACAAAAAAGGAAGCTCAATCCTTCAGGTCAAAATACTGTTTCAAGCCTAGAGATCAGATTTTTTTTTTTTTTTTTTTGCCATTGCATAGCTATTAAACTTCAAAGCCTTCTCAGCCAATTGAAAAGTGAAGCATGAGCCAGGAGGAGATTTTCTTTCTAAAAAATCTCAGGAATCGTAAAACTGCAAGTTTTATATTGCCAATAATAATGGTCATTAATAAAAATATTATAAGTTTTGTGTTCGGAGGAATGCATAGTGGAATGCTTTGGTGGAAGCATGGCAAATGTACTCCCAAATCTTTAGATGATGGCAAACAAAATTCAGCCCATACGAAATGAAAACACCAGCACTACTTGAACATCCTTTGGGGTCACCAGTCAGGTATGGGCACAAGTTTATCCCCCAAATCTGTGAACAGACATCACATCTCAGCCTTAAACCATATTTGTGCAGCAACACTCTGATGTCAACAGCTTGCAGACCAGCCTGGGAGATGAAAAGATTTTTAATGGATTACTTGTGTATTATCCCAACAGCACCTTCAGCATCTTAGGGCAATCAAGATGCCCCAATCTCAAACTTAAATCTTCCTTGATACGTCAGTTTTATCTGGCTGGGTAATTTATTCTCCACCATGCCGCCTTGACTCAGGGAGAGACGTCAGCACGTGTGCAATCCTGAGCAGGTTGGTTGTGCCATTGATTCCAGCAGGTGATTCACAAACCCGTGGAATGGCAACTGTAGTCTGGCTCTGCTGGTGCCAGTGAAGGATCCCACACAGCCCAAATCCCATCACATTCCCCCCATCAGCTCTCTGTGAGAGAGGTGATGATTCCATGCTTCTGTGATATTCTGAGCAGTGGAAGCTCTGGGGACCCAGCATTTACAGTTTATGGGTGTTTGGGGAAGGAGGGAAATGCTAAACTGAGAGTCAGACAGGCTGCTCACAAAGCACTTACCCCAACAGCTTTTTAATTGCTTTTGTGCCCCCTTCCTAATCCAACCACCCTTTAATTTTATTTTTGCTTTTGTATTTTGTGCTTGGATTTTGCCTGTTTTTAAGCTGACGATAGTAGTTCATTGTTTGATTTCTGTTTGAAAATACAGCTGGACTGCTGCCTTTGCCAGGTAAACTTCCCTTTGGAAGTTCCCTAAATCCACGTGTTTGGAGGACTCTTTTCTGCCCTAAATCTTCCCACAGGCTCTGGCTCATAAGCACAGCCTGCTCATGCAGCCAGGTAGGCATTTGGCAGGACAGGAATTTAACAGCACAATCCATTTCTGCTGGGATTAGCAGGCTCTCCCCACCTGCTTTTTGCTGTCAGAGCAGAGCTGCAGCAGAAGGGACCAGGAGATGGCAGTACTGCATGGGCAATTGCGTGGAAAACCAGCTTTTTTTTCCAGAATTAATTTCTAGGGAAACAGGTTTTCCACTGGCACCGTCAGAGCTCGTTGCAAATTCAGCCTGCCCTCAGCCTGCTTTGCAAATCTGTACTCCCCAGATTATGGGGTGAGGTGGTTAATGGCTCAAATTCTTCTTTTGTTAACAAAATAATGTTTGTTTTAGCACAGTATGTACCAGCACGAAGGATGACACAATGTTTTCAGGCACCGCAGAAAGCTGTAATTAGGAGATATGATTCCCCCTTGTCTTCTGTCTGGAGGGTGGAAGTGTTCAGAAGAAAAGCAGGGCAAAAATACCGAATTTCACCGTAGAGCAGTGAAAATATTCCCTGCAAATATTTTTAGAGAACTGTTCTTCCTTGGCAAGTGAGCGATCTTCAAGTGTCAGCACAGCAGAGTTAATTACAGAGGGGAAAACAACGTTCTAATGTAGCTAAATTGTTCTCAGTCTCCCGAGGCTGAAGAACCTGGTAATTTCTGCATAATGGTCAGTCCTGCACGGCAAAATGGGTGTAAGGCTGACTCAGAAGGCAGTAGGAATGTCTGAGCAATAAATGCTGAGCTTTAAATATCTGAAGGGTTGGATCCCTCCTCTGCCCCTTCACTTCCTCGTGGCACTAAGGAAAAATGCCTTTTGTGAATGAAGTAGTTGGGCAACATCAGTGTAGGAATGCCTTGCCTTCCCAAACCTTGTGCCTCCAAAACTGTTTCCTTCCTTCCTCCAGGTGAGGCAAAACAGCCTTCAGCTTGGCCACTTTGAGTTATTGTTGGAATTGAGGACATCCCTCTGGCTGTCCTGGATTGCCTGGACCCCTGCCAGGGGGCTCAGAGACCCGGGCACAGAGCCCAAGACCCCTGTGACTTTGAGTATGACCCATGGAAAAAACAATTACCAACCTTGTATGAGGATCTGCGAGCCAGCAAAATCTGAGTGGAATAATGGTTAGTTTGTCATGGGGTGAAAAATAGATTTTTTGGGGTTTTTAGAATGGAGGTTCAGGGGGCAAGGTGGAGGGATCTGGGCATGTCCTGCCTTTCTCCTTCTTCTTCTTGTTCTCCACCTTCTGCTGTGATGGTGGCACTTTTGGATTGGTTTGGAAAATCACTGTCTAACACAGGTGATAGGTATTGGGAAGTTATGGTAAATAATGTACACACAGTTTTTAGTATTAAAAAAGTTTTTAGTATAAAAGATAACACCACCCCAGGGGCAGGCAGAGTGCCTCTGTCTGACCTGCTGAGCAGACCTCGGCAGGCCAGAGAAAGAATTTTATAGATAAGAAACAATAAACAACCTTGAGAATGAGAATAGAACTGCTCTGACTCCTTCTTTGACTGCCAGGCTGGCAAAAGGGACTTTCTAACATATCTCGGGGTCACTCTGACCAGCAGAAGTCCTGAGAAGTTATGACCATGTTCCATGCCAGCCTCTCTAATTTCTGGCCCTCAACAGCCTTCTGTCTGTGAAAGCAGGGTGAGAAACAGCTCCATCCTTCAGGTGCAAAGAAACAGGTGTGCTGTGTAATGCAGGAAAGAAAATGCGAAATGGAAATAAATGAGGAATGATCCAAATGAGCAGGAGTTGCCACCTATTCTGAAAAGAAACCCTGCCATTAAATTCTGGAGATTAATGCATACAATCCAGTGTAAGATGACCTAGCAAACAGGGGCTGAAGCACCCAGTGAATGTGGTTTTTCTTTCCTCGGTGAGGAGGGACAAAAGAGGAGGTAAAAATGGTTTTGTCTGCTTGATATTTGACAAGTAACAGACACCTTTCCTCATCTTTTCTTCTCAGGAGGTTGCAGAGGAGCCGTTTCACTGGGAATGTTTGCTCTGAGGATATTCCACCAGCTGAGGAACAGCAACAGGAGCAGCTGAAGCACACACAGGAGACTCCTGTCAGATCCACCACCTCACCCCCAGCATGGTTAAAGGCTAATTGAGAGAAGTACATTCCTACACAATGGCTGATACAAATGGATTCATGCATGTGTGTGTTTGTTTACAGAGATACGTGTACATTCGTTTTGTTATTATAGTTTGCCTGGAGAAATTCACCGAAGTAACCAACCTTGTGCTGGGAACAGTAGCACCAGCTGCTGAGGGACACAGAAATTTGCACCCTGTAAAGCACAAATGCTTTGTTTACTCTAGTTTAAGAAATGCCATGGAGGGGGGGAATCAAGCAAGACCGAGGACAAGTTTTGTCTTTGGAGGTTGCCCTCCTCTTGCACTGGAAATCTCCAACATTTCAAGATTTCTTTGGATGGTGGTTTTATGTCTTGTGCTGAACATTTAATACGAATTTTCTCTGCAAGGCCATTGGTACACAAAGGAAGGAAAAAAATCCTAACATCCCTTTGGAATCCTTCTGCCCCCAGGGCACTGCCCATTTTTCATCTGAGGGAATAGGAATGACAAACTGATTTACATCTTGTAGCAATAGCCACAGCAGTGTGTCAGGACTGTAGCCCTCCTGACACCACATGGAGGACAGTGAGATGCAATAGTTATCCCTAATTGCCCATTTTCTGTTGATTGCCAAATCCTCTGGCTGGTGCCTCCTCCTCTTTCCTGGCAAAGATGAGAAGAGTGGTTTCTGCTGTCTTTGCTTGCCCTGGTCCCCACGTGTTGGTCCTGCACCTCAGGAGATGTGTCCTCCATCAAAGCCAAGGTCCATTTCCAAGTGCAATTAAATTGTGGCTCAGAAAATGACAGCTCAAAATGCAAGGGAACAGCGTTAGCGAGGAGGAAATTATGTATTCAGCAGGTCCTGCTCACACAGCTTGCACAGAGTATTACTTCCCCGGGTCACCACGCTGGACTTGGTCACAGCTGTGACCTCCTTCCTCTGCAGGACGTCACATTTTGGGAAATGCTTGCCTTTGCCTTGTTTTCTGATCCTACATTTTCAAGTAATTGAATTCTTCAAACTGGAAACACATGGCTGTGCCTAATTATGATCCCTAATTCCTGCTGAGATAGCCTGAAGCTGACATTTAAAAAAGCTTCCTTTGTGTGGAGGAAAAGTGATCAGCAGGTAATGACAGGCTGGACATTTTCATGTCCTTCTTTTGCTGCTGTCTAGGTCACTTCCAAACTGCTACTAGCACTACAAATGATTTAAAAAAACCAACAACCACCCCAAAAAAAGCGAGATACTTTCAAATCTGCATTGTTGGTTGACATCAGAATATTCAAGGACTCACACACTCACTCATCCACTATTTTCATTATACAAAGAGTGCAGTTAGTCAATAAAGAAAAAGAAGAGCCATTTTCACGACATTTTAAAGATAAATATATTTGTGACTGGAAATTGCTCTTTGCCAAATATTGCCTCCTAATTCACCATGGAAGTTCTGAATGTTTTCTCTCCCCTTCTGCCAGTACCTATCCCCAACAAAAATTCCTGCGTGGGGCTATGCCTTGGCTTTCATCAGCTGTGTCAAAAGATGAAAAAACAGATGCATAAATCTTTGCATTTTGCTTCTAGGAAAATCTTTCAGGAAAGCACACATGCTTCCTCCACACATACTCAAAACTATCATCATGAGTTGCCTTGATTTGGCTCCAGAATTAAATTATAGCCATCAGCACACACCCTGCTGAGAACAGGGAATGAAACTCTCTTTAGCCCAATCATCCTGCTGTAGCTGCAGTCATGATTTTGTGCCTTTTGCAGAAATATTTCCTCCTAAAAGCATTCTGCTAAAGTTTGTTAATGTAAGTATTTTTAAAATACTTGCAGTAGTTGTTTTGTTGACATGCAGGGCTTTCATCTCTCCCTTTGTAGGTTATTACAGCTGATTGGAACCAAACTGATGAAAAACATTTCGCTGTGAGAGGCTGATTGATGAGCCCAAAGGATCTTGCTGGAAATGTTCAGTCTTGAGCAGCCTCTACCAAATCCCAGGGCTGGCTCCAAAGTGGCTGAGCAGGGATTCCTGATGAGCCAAATTCCAGAGCTGGGAAACACGGTGGTTCATACACAGCCCAGGTGATCCTGACTCCTGCTAGTCAAAAAAATTGCAGTTCTGTGTAATTTATTGTCAGCCCAAGTGATGTTTTAATCAAAGTTT
This sequence comes from Serinus canaria, assembly GCF_022539315.1. Lineage (NCBI taxonomy): Eukaryota > Metazoa > Chordata > Aves > Passeriformes > Fringillidae > Serinus > Serinus canaria. Next base: position 6,716,161 of record NC_066343.1, read on the forward strand.
TCTTTGAGGTGCAGGATGAAGGAAACCTGATTAACTGTAAATGTTGATTTTTCTTTTTCTTTCCTTTTTTTTTTTTTTTTTTTTTTTTTTTTGGTGGTTCCAGCACTCTTCAATAGAGTTCAAATGAATTATTGCAAATAAAGTTTCCTGCTAGGACCCTGTTGAGTAGAAAAGAGTCCAAAATTCATCTCCAGATTACATCCTTCCATTTTCTTCTATTGTTTCATTTATGGAATACAGCTAGGTCAGTTTTGGAGAGATGTCATATTGCAGGAATATGTTCTAGTCCCAGTGTGACAAACTCTTCTGAAGACACTGATTTCATAAGATTATTCTTCATCTGGACTACAATCTGGAAAAAAGCCCCTGTTTGAAGGGTAATTTAATACTAAAATATGGCAGACTTTGGTGTCCCAACTATGAATAGCAATAAAAAGACATTTTTCTGGTTTTGCTCCTTAGTTTTGCTTTCCCTGTGTAGATGAAGACTTTCAAAGCTTTACTTTGGTACACGTGTCCAAAAATACATATTCTCAGTTTGGGATTTACCCATTCATGTAACCAGAGTGTGAGAGGGACAAATCAGCATGATTTCCCTGGGAGGAATTTCACTCCCTTTCAGTCCTTCCATGCCCTTCTGCAGCTGAAAGAAAGACTCAGCAGCATCATAATTATTCCAGCTCTCAGCACAGTTCAAGAGACTAATGAGGAAACTGAGCAGTGGAGAGATGAAACATAAGACAATGCCGCAGTTCAAAAACTGTCTGAGAGGCAGAAAACAGGGCAAGAAGCTGTAATTGGTGTCAAATCACAGACAAAAGCAGTGGCTGTCTGTAGAAGTGCAGCCTTTGTCTGGTGGACCCGCAATAAAGCTCTTGTCAGTGTCACATTTTGCAACAGAGCAAGCCCCAGACAATGCAGAGGATGGGAATTGTGGAGCTGCCCCTGACAGGCACAGCAGCCTCAGCAGAGCTTCCAGATGCTGCAGGATTTGGGGGCACCACATATCAACTGCTGAACCTTGTTTTGGTTGGGTTTTTTCAGGTCAGATGCTCGGTGTTCTCTGCTGCTGCCCCTGGCCAGGGCATCTGGGCACACGGATTTGACAAATGCACCACCAGATGTGGCTCCAAAATTCTTGGAGAGGCCCTGGCTTCTGCTGAGCTGGTGGTTATTTCAGTCACCCAGGATTTTGTGTGTGTTCTGTCTTTCTGACCCTTCAGACTGACTGGTTTTCAATGTATGTGGTTATCAAGTTTTTCTTCTGTGGAGTGTCTGGTCCTAGGCAGGTATTGGTGTAAAGTCATGGCAGATTAAAAATAAAAAATAAGGAATTAAATGGCAGGTGATTTCTATGAAAAAAATATATTCCCTGAAAAGGATATTTAACACTTTTTCAATAGGCTTTCCAAGAGAAATTATTACATAATGGCAACAAAGTTTTTGCCTAAATTTCTCTGGAGAAATAGTGAGTGAGAGGCAGGAGAGCATTTCTGCATGGGCACCATCTGTTTGATTATTAAGCAAGACTACAGATTTGTTTGGGAATTTTGTGATTTATTTAATTTTATTATTTTTTTTTTTACAGGTTGAAAGAGGGAGACAGTGGGAGAAGCAGGTGCTTATTTAAAGTGAAAATCAGTCTATTGCCACAAATCTGGTTATAAACAGAGCGCTACCTGTTTGCTGCAGCTACCACGCATTTTTCGATGGATTGTCCAGCCAACATCCCAGCAGCGAGCAAACGACAGCAGTTTCATTTTGTGTGGCAATCGAAACCATTCGGTTTCAAAGAGCGATTGAAGTTTAATAAAGCGTTTCATTGTAACCACCAAACGGTGTCAGATTTCCACCGGCAGGTTTAGGCAAGGAAACCTCCTGCTTTTTTTTTTTTTTCTTTTTTTTTTTTTTTCCTTCCAGGACCAACTGAATCAGGGATGTGTCATCAAGAACCAGCCTTTTTTTTTTTCTTTGTTGTTGTTGTTTTTTCGGTTTTTTGTTTTTTTTGGTATTTTTTATGTTTTGGTTTTTTTTGGGTTTTTTTGTGTTTTTTTTTTTTTTTTAGTTGTTTTTGGGGGGGGTTGCCTTTTTTTCTTGGTTTTTTTTTGGGGTTTTTTTGTGTTTTTTTTGTGGTGTTTTTTTTTGTTGGTTTTTTTTTTGTGGTTTTTTTTTTTTTTGCTTGTTTTTTTGGGGGGGGTTTTTGGGGGGGGAGGGGTTAGGTTTTTTTTTTCTTTTTTTCTTTTTTTTTTTTTTTTTGTTTGCTTTTTTTGGCTTTACAGTCATCCCACAGCTGTCTGGGAAAGGCAGGCTGTGCGTTGGTGAAGCGTTTATTCAAATTCTGCATATCCTGGAAGCATCAGGACAGGCTTCCTGTGGCACTACCATAAACTGAACCTTTTTTTCTTTTTTTTTTTTTTTTTTTTTTTTTGCAGGGAGGGAATGTTGGAAATGTGTTGTGCCAGAAAAGCCAAAGCTGTGGAAAGTGACACCAGGGACAAATGCCATGTGGTGGAGTGGACCCACTGCTAGATCCCAGATGGAAGCACTGGCCGTGCCCCGTTTGCACCCAGGCTTTAGGATGGTTTCAGGCAGGGAAAGCAGGACAAACTTGGATCCTAATCCAAGCTTTTAACCCAGTTTTTGCTGCACCATGTGTGGCTGGCAGTGCAGCAAGTGCCACAGCTCCTGTGCCTGAGCCCTTTGCAGCCCACAGGCTTCTCTCATTAACTCACTTCAGCATTGCAAATCAGGATTGCAGGGCTGGGAGGACAGGTCCTGAAACCTGGGCTCACATCACACGCTGACAGCTTCATGTTGTTTAAGTTTACGTGCCCCAAGTCCTCAGCAAAGGAGCAAAGCTGTGTTTGGTGTATGGAGCTGTTTACAAATTGCTCAAACAAAGCTTGGGCAGCTGGGCCTGCAAAGCACAAAGGCTCCAGTTCTGTATTGATGAAAAATGAAAAGAAACCCCAAATCAGTCTCGTCCCCACCAAAATAAGTCATTGCCAGAAGCTAATTCAGAGGCTGGGAAAACTGAGGTCCACTTCAAAGTTAATTCTGGGGTTGCCCAGTGTGTAAATCTTATGAAACATGCTGGAAAAAGTCAAGATATGACTCATTCACACCAATCCATCAAGACATTGTGGGAATCTACTGCTAGAACCCTTTGGGCTAAATGACTTTGCAAAGAAATTCCATTGAAGCAAGTCACAGGGGACTACTTTGGCCCTCAATGTTTCGTTCTTCATCTCTTTTATTTATTTCCTCCTTTCTTTCCTGCATTCCCTTCATCGCTTGTGCTCCTGGTTTTACCTTTCTTTGTCACTGTCGTGCTTTTCTGCTTGCTCCTTCTCACTTTTATTCACTCTTTCCCTCTCCTCCTCTATTTTCCCTCTCTTCTTTCCTTCCTCCCTGCCTTGGGGACAATCTGAACAAAGGATGGCACCAAGGTTTGGACGTTGATCTGAGGGTTTGGTGTGACTTGGAGGGGGAGCTGAGGCAAATAAAGTCAGTGCAGAAATGCACAGTGAATGGCAGGGAGATTTCCACGTGCCTTGAAAAAGAATGGCAGTGAAGGGACAATTTCAGCATTATTCTCCTACCTTATTATACATTACTCAAGCCAGCTGACTGGGAGTTTTTTTGTCACAAAATCAAACTAATAATTTTCCTGGTCTCCTATCTCTACCACCAGTTCTAGGCCACTTCCTCTTACTTTTTACCCCTCTGGTCTTTCTGTGTTTCTTCAGCCCAAAGAAAAGCATTTTAAAGACATCAAAGGAACCAAATCTGATAAAAGTGCACTATGAGGTGTCTTCAGCTTTTATGAGAACTGACAGAAAAATATTGATGGAAGCTGTCAGAGGGGAAAATTTAACTTTCAAATCTCATTTTTGATCCCCAGACAGCATGCTTACTTTCCACAGAAAACTTTGTATTTTTTCCCTGAGAATGTAATACTTTTAGGAGAAAAGATAATTTAGAAGAAAAACTGTCCAATGACAGCTGAATAGGAGACATTTCATGTTGGTTTCCCTCTACCAAAATGCATGAAAGCAGCGTTTTCTGGATTCCTTGGCCTGGAATTGCATCTAGACTCCACTGAAAATTAGAATGTCAAGGAAACCCAAATTCTTATGAATGTTTCTGTAGGCATGTTTCAGGACATTTGGATTTTTGAGAAATCAAACAAGCAAGTAACAACAAAAAAATCCAAACCCAAATATTTTTATTCAGATTATTTTCAATGCCTTTGGTGTTATGCTATTGGGAATTTCCTTTTGGGGCATGAAACATGGAGCATCAGACATCTCAATCCCCCTGGAAACCCTCATCTCTGAGAGGGTAAAAATCATTGATACACCCATGGGTATGGCATATCCAATATCTGATTTGCAGAGAGGTGAAGGCTGGCTTCTCACTGCTTCTGCTTTGCCCTCTGAAAGCCAGCAGGATGAAAAAAGTGAGTTAGTTTTGTACTCCTGTAAACAAACAGCCCTTGCACCACCAGCTTTGTGTGCTAATTTCCATTTGTGCTGCACACGGCTGGGGATTGCCACACATTAGGGCTACAGTAATTACTAACTGTAATTAGCTTGTCTGGGGGTTCAGGCCTTCCTTCCTGGAACTGGGAGTGACTCTCCCTTCAGCTGGAATCCGAGCTGGAAGTCCCAGACCTTTTTGTCACATCAGCTGCTGCTCCAAGCCACCGCTGCCTCTTCTCTAACCCCTGGTGCCCCCTTGCACTCCCCTGCACCACAAAGACTCAAAAATCTCTTCAGGATGTGGCTGAATTCTGCTGGAACACTTGAAAAATGCCAGCAAGAAACATCTGGAGGTTTATTTTTTTTCTCTTTCTCCCCTGCTCTGCAGAAATCAAGAACCTCCTCTGCCTTCCCTCTCCTGTCTCACCCAGCTGGCAAAGATTTAGAGGGAGAATTTTAGAGAGGGAGAATTTTAGAGGGAGAATTTTCCAGAGGAGTTTCAGGAATACCTGTGATGATTTTTCTGCCTCTCACTCTTGGAGCAGAGACTCTACAAGGGGTTTTCCCAGCCAGCCTCTCCACAAGTGCTGCCCAAAGGTTTGAAGGGAGCCCCACTCCCAGCTTATGGCTGGTCTGCAAATACCAGGACAGGTTTTGTGGGCATGTTTCAGTCCCTCCCAAAATCTCTGCCTCTCCAAAGACACCAGGCTGTCATTGGGCAGCTTTTCTTTTCTTCTTAATTGTCTTTTCTCCTAAAAGTATTGAATTCTCAGGAAAAAAAATGCAGAGTTTTCTGTGGAAAGTAATCCTGCCAGGTTTGTGGTGAGACTCAGGCCACCAGACTTGCATTATAAATGTAGTTATGTAAGCAGGCAAAGCATTGTTGATGTTCAACCAGTAGTAGGTAGCAGGAGAGGGGAAAAATGTCTTGTGTTGCTGAACAACTTTTAGGTTACTCAGCTCAAAAGAGTCATCTATGAAATTAACATATTCTTCCATGATTTCGAGAGAAATTTTTTCAGAAATTAAATTATGCCAGGAGATGGCTGGTTTAAAAATGTAAACCAAAAGGGGACCACGACCCTCTGCAGAAATTAAATCACATGGCAGCTGAGCTGCTGACCCATTTGCAGAAGAAAGTTGTCATCCTAGGTTGAGAACACTTGGAGATGAAACTTCTGTGCTTTCAGAGCTTATTAGTGGCAGTCTGGTTCCCCAAAAATCTTTATAAGTATAAGGCTGTCTGAATTTCATTTTTTCTTAGCCAGGCAATTAAAAAGATATTTTATCAACTAATATTATCAGATATTTTTGTCCCTTGTTATCATTGTTATGAAAGTTTCTTCACCACCAGAAATGTGGTATCTTTTAAGAATTTGTATTCTTGTCCACCTGCTGGAAAGACAAAGTGCCTAGTGCCTTTTTGATGTTCCATTAACTAAATGCACCCAAATTTAGGGGTATCCTCTCTGACATCAACTTTATTTCCTAACAATTGTGGATTAGGGCAAAATCATGAAGTGAAAGCACACTTTCCACCCCTCTCAGGCCCATATTTGCAACACTCAACCAATGTTACTTCTGCAGATTTGATTTTTCTTCAAAATCTTAGGGCTGAAATTTTGTTTGATTTCTGATAATCTGGAAAAGGTAGGCATGATAATAAAAAATATTTCAGGGCTGCTACCCCAAATGAAGAGCTACAGACAATATCTGCTCAGTTGCTCCTCATTTCGTATGGCAGGTAGGAATTCATTGTTTGCATGCTGCCCTGAGGTCTCTTAAAAAAGGGGTTCATAATTGGAGTTTACAACTCTTCATTTGAGCTTCACCTGCTCACCAATGAACACAGGAGTTTATATTGTTAAAAGATAATAGTTTTTTTTTTAGCTTTTTTAGATATTCCCAGCAGGGTGGAAAACACTGGCATCTACTGAGAGAAATTTCAGGGAGGGAATGGAGAAACTCACATAGGATGGTTTATAAATATGGTCCCTGAGATCTGAAATTCAGTTTAGGCAGTTCCTAAGCCCCGAACCCCAGACACACTGGAAGAGCAGAGCACCCATAGGGTTTTGCAGTGGCTCTGATATTCTTTATTCACACTGTCATTCTTCTGAAGCCACTTTTCCTTGAGATCTGGGTTTGCACTTCTGATTCTGGAGAATTCAAATGTATTTCTGTATGGCCAGAAAAAAAAAATAATAAAACAAACTACTCCAATTACAGAATTTCTTCTTCCTTTTGAAGTTATGTGCCAAATCCCTCCTTTTGAGTCACAGCCACTGAATCTATTTTGAGCTAAGAGTGTTACTACACAAGGTTTTACAAGTGACTGCACTGGATGCTGCCCAGGGAGCCGGGTCCTGCTTGTTTCCACAGAAAGCACAAGGAAAACTTTGGCTGGATTGCATTACCTTAAATCAACACAAGGCTGTGGCTAATTGTTTTGGGACATTAGATCCGTGGTATCACACAGCAGGAGCTCAGTGATTCCCATGGGCACAGCACCCTGTAGCCACTGGAAGGGCTGGAGACTTGGCAGGTGACACACTGTCCTCTGCTGCACTAGGCGTGGAAACAAATACTTTGCCACGCAGAGGACAAACCAGAAATTGTGCAACAGCAATTAACTAAATCCTGCCTTCAGAGGAACCCGTAGACACACCTTGCTCTCTGCCACGAGATCAAAGGGCTGCAGAAATGTGTTTGCCAAGGCCTCTCGGGAGCGTTATCCCCGGATCACCTGGAATGTGAGTGACACGGCAGAGGTGTTGCCCTTGCTGGCACCTCCGTGCTCGCACCTGAGATGTCGTGCAGCTCACATTTGTGTCTTTAGAGAAATTAATTAAGCAGCCTTAGAGAGCAACGGGAGCAAGCTGCTGTTTCCCAGTGGATTCAGGACTGAGCAGAACCACAGCACTTCGTGTTATCTCAACAGTTCTCCTGTCGCTTCATTATTCTCTTCACTGTCTCTCAAATTTAGTTCGCATTCACTGACCCGCCTTTGTTTGTTTGTTTTGAATCACAGAAGCATTCACCAAGTCCTTGGCTAGGCAGATATTCTTTGTGTCTCAAGACACAGCTGCCTTTTCAAAGATTCCCAGCTGTTTGCCAAGCACAGGGGTCTGCACTGTGCAAATTTTTATGTGTGCTCCAAACGTAAAGGAATCAGCTTCTGATGTGCAGCAGTTACAGAATAAAAACACGGGAAACAGCACCTCTAGCAGAACAATGAGAAAAAAAATACTCCTAAGATTTTACAGGATTTTACTTAAATATGTGTTTTATCCCTCTGCAGATTTTATCAGCATTACACACTGAGAACACTAAGCACGTTGTCAAAAGACAATGAGGGTGGTAGGAGGCTTTTCTAATAATTCTAAGGAAAACAATTTTAATTGTCATTTCAGGCTCTAGGTGTCCATAATCAACCTTTATTGATACACTGGAATGAATGGTTCTGTTGTGTTGTACCCTTTGGTCATGTTCATCTGTTTAAAACTCCTTTTGCAAGCAGGAGTGGCCAATAGCATCATTTTCTTACCTGTCACTTTTATTCCCTTATTTTTCCTTTCACTTGTCCACAGATGCATCCAGACTGTTCCAGTCGCTGTCTTTCCCCTCTTGCACAGGTGTGGAAGAGTCCCACACTGCCAGCTGCTGCTTCCCATTCCTGAGGGGAATCGATGGTGTTGCTGGAAATGCCAGTGGACAGAAAAAAAAAAAAGTGATAAAATCCTCTAAATTCCCTACAATTCTCTCTTGCTTCGGCAAAACCTTGAATGGAAAATGCTATCGTGCTTTCTCTTCTGCCTGTGCTTGCCTCCAGGAGGGAGATCCTTACCTTCTTAAAATATGCTTTCACAAATATCAGCAAATCAGAGATTTATCCACAGTCAATCTGCAACTTCCCATGTAGTACCAAGTGGCTCACTCGCCCGTGACATTCCAAGAACTAATTATTTCAGGAGTTAAGGTGCTAAACCAGATAATTGCCTTGTTGAAGTGTAAATTGAACAAAGCCACTCTACAATTGCCGTGATGACCAAGGCAGATGGTCACTTTTAGAAAGGGAAAGTGACACCGACAGAATCAATAAAATAAAATAAAATAAAATAAAATAAAATAAAATAAAATAAAATAAAATAAAATAAAATAAAATAAAATAAAATCGAGTGACTTCTGATTGTGTGCTGATAAGAAACGGGACTCAGGATTCCTTAGGACAGATTCACCAAGAGATACCAAACCCCTGCAAATTTTGATAAGACAAGAACATCTGAAAATACTCCGCATGGTTTCAGCACAGGTTTTTATAATTGTACAACAAAACTTTGCACTCTTGTAAATCAAAACCCTGATCCTTGCTAATGTCTCATTCAGTGAAGCCTTTACCACCAGGATTTAAAGTGTTCATGGCTCTCACTCTCAGACAGTGGCCTAAAAGGGGATTTTTGTTGTTTTGTTGTTTTGTTTTCAGATGTGTGAGACACAGAACTAAGGGCAACAGCACAACGACGCCAAAAACTGCCTGCAAAAATGTCTGTTCACTGAGCTTTGAGTAAAATTAGGAAGACAACTGTGATCCAACAGTTATTCTGCCATTCGTCTTTCCCCTTCCTATTCCTGCCTTCGTGATATTCCATCCTTTGATGTGAGTGCATTTTCCAGCAGATCAAGCAAGATTTGGCTTAAAACCAATGCAATTTAACAGGGGGAGAAAACTGAATTAAGGTCAACCAGCATGAGAAGGCTTTAATGAAGTTTGAATGTGAAGTTAGTAGCCTGAACCTTGATTAATCCCTCCTATTTTGGAGAAAAAGAATAGATAAGTAAGAATTAAAAAAAAAAAAAAAAAAAAAAAAGAAAGGCAGCTAAAACCAAACAAAAAACCCCACAACCAAACCAAACTAAAACAGAGATTGCTCATGAGAAACAACACAAGCACAGTGAAAAAGAAAGAGCCATCCCTGAGAACAGAGCTAATTTGGGTAAAGAGATCACATTTTAGAGTCCTTTTGCATGGAAGATACTGACCTTAACTTGTGCAAAGCCCTACCTGAAGGTGCTATCTGCCCTGCATTTACCTTAATCTTCACCTTAATTAATCCCCATCACTAGCAGAAGGTATAATCTGTTCAATTAAAAAAATAAAGGAATAAACAAGGAAGGAAGGAAGGACGGAAGGAATGAAGTGAGGAAGGAAGGAAGGAAGGAAGGACAGGCACGGAAGGCAAGGTACGGAGGACAGTACAGAACTAGATAAGATAAGGAGTACAGTGAAGACAAGGTAAGTAATCAGATGAAGCCTGATCCCCCTGCCCTCCAGCCCTCCCGACCTCCCTCCCAGCCATCACCATCGCCCGCCCTCCCATACAGCTCCATCAAGCACGAAAGAACACAAACGCAAAGCACGAAAGAAAGAACACAAAGAAAACCCACACCACAAAACTAACAACATTTTTAAAGGATCAGGCCTTTTTGCAAGCAAATAAGGCTACCTTGTTTCATTGCTGTAACTTTTCCTCAAAATGCATTTGGCTTTTTTAATTCTTCCAAGGTCAGGGAAGGGGCCAGATGATTTGCTTTGCTTCCAGTGCAGCAAAGGAAACAGATGTGTCAGTGAACAGAAAATGGGATGCCTTCAAGTGTGCCAGACAACTGAGATACATCCATTAATATATGTATTTTATAAATGAGGACACAGGCAGGGAAGCTGCTGAAAACTCAGTAATTTGCTTTAGGTTTTCTGCTGCCACTCAGAGCAGCATTTCCAGGCATTTCTGTGAGCAGCATGGCCTTTACAGGGGCTCAGGACAAGAGTTACAGCTCTGTCAGGTTGTTAATTCAGGTCAAATGGGACTGTAATTTTATTTTCTTGTCTATTTCCTCCAAAGACAAATGATACTTTTACCAAAAAAAACAAGAGAGAGAAACTGCAAAAATACACCACACACACACACACACACACAAAAAATAAAAATCTAATGTTAGGTTATTTCTTAAAAGGAACTGTCCATAGCAGCTTAAAAAGGATTTGTTGTATTTAGCAATTTCAAGTGTTAAGGAATGTGCAGCAGAAGGTAGGGTAGAATGGAAATGAAGTCTGTATCTTGTTCTATAGTTTAGCCCCTAAGTACCCAAGGAATTTTTTCCTCAAATATCTGCAATTTTGGTCAATCTTGAAGTGCTTCCTGAATTTAATATTTCACCTGACTCACCAAACTTGCTCAGGAAAGGGCTGCTTTAGTTACTGTTTTCTTTAATATGTTTATATTTAGCCAAGGCTAAAGTTTGAAACATGAAGTCCCTTGGAGATTTCTACACCTTTGGAAGAGTAACCTGCATTCCAGAACATCTCCAGTAATAATGCCAGGTTACAATGCTAGAAGTCTTAATTTCTGAAAGTCAAATTTATGTGAAACTCAAGTACATAAAACCATACAGGTTCATCTGGTCAGGGAAAAATTGTGCTAGTCATAAAAAGATGTTTAATTTTATAATGAAAGAATTGCCAAAACACCAGCTTACCTGAGTTCTAATATTGTTCTAGTAACATATAGAAATACAATACAATTTTTTTTTCAGCTGCATGGAAATGTATGAATGTATCTTCCACCATACTCACTGCATCAAAGAGTTTAACTCTTTTTTTTCCCATCTCAAATATAGCATTTTTTTTCAGTTGAAGTTTATCCTGTGTTTTGGAAAGTGAACTGTCCTTGAGGTGGAAATTCCAGGTGATGGAGATTACAGCTGGTTGGAAAAAAAAAATCCAATAGAAGAAATCTCAAATGAAATATCTGAGTTCAGATTTCTTCAGCTGAGATTGAGAAGAGAAAGTCTCAAATTATTGTATAACAGGAAGTTTCAACCAATCTTAAATACAACAGCATGGGGATTGGATGTTAAGCACCAAATCTTTAACTGATATTTTTAGGTGTTTTTTTTTTTTTTTTTACAAAAGAGGAATCATATTAGACAGATCTTTAAAGAAAGTTCAAGTGTGGGGAAAAGAACGAACATTTTCCAAATTCTTTCCACAAAGTTATAATCACTGCAAAAAGGCAAACTCTCACTGCAGAAAACCTTGTCATCTGTAAAAAACAAACAAACAAACAAACAAAAACCCTTTGACAGGTTGTTTTAGTAGTTAATTATTGCCATTTATAAATTACATTTAAATTTAATTTTCCATCACCAACTGCCACACAATCCTTCCCCTCTTTGCTTCAGGGTCAGGGAAACTCTTTTGTCAGGCCCTCCAGGTCCTGTTTCAGATTGTAACCAAATCATATTTAAGATTCTCTTGTTTTAGCAACCACAGTTCTAAATACAAACTTTTACCAGGGAAAAAATTTAAAAAAGTAGATTTCTCTCTTTAAAAGAGATTAAATGTGATTTTGAGAATTTTAGTCAAGGAATCAGTGAACAATTCACTGAGGTTCTTTTGGCACCATTTCTCTAAAATCTGTAGGTAATTATCTTCACTTTTAAACCAAGCACTTCTCTGTGTGGAGAATGCAATAATGTAATTCTTAATCTGCACTTAAAATATCTGTTTACACAGTCGCCAGAGTGACGGTGCCGTGCTTAGAAGATGAACTAAACCTTTCATTATCCCTAATAAAACATGAATCTGTTTAAATAAGAGCTATTGTGGTGTCTCACTGCTCTTTGGAAGGAAACAAAGGGAAAAAAAAAAAAAAGGTAAATTTTTTAAAGTAAGTTTGACAGGAAAAACATGTTCAGCAAAGAAGTGTCTCTCCTTTAAAGAGCTCAGATTCTGAACAGACTGCTACTAGTATTTGCAGATTTCATTTTCTGATGTTTCTCATTCTTCCATAAATATCAAAGGTGTCTCCTTTAAATATGATTTCAAGCTGGTTATGAGAAAAGCTTTGTCCCTTGCAACTCATGAGTTAGGGGAAAAACACACTTAATCAAACTGCTTCTGGTTTGTTTTTCTTTTTAACTCCTGTTTCATGCTGGGATTACAGGGGAGATAAAAAGTAGAATTCCTTCGTGCAGCATAATTCCTGTGCTTTATAGAAATAAAGAACTGTACTTGTTATAGAACTGGGGGAGCAAAAATCTTTTTCTTGGTTTTTGTGTGCAGCTTTACCTTGTTTATTAAACTACCTTTATTTTGGTCCATTTCTCTTGATTTTGCTCTTCTGAGCTGCTTCTCCTTCCATCCCATGGTGGGTGGGTGGGGTTGGGTGTAAGAGGAGGGCTGGTGACTTGCTGGTTTCTCAGGTACAGGATGGGAGAGCTCATGGAGGCTGCCTTGACATCCCCTGCCTCTGCCCCTGCCCTTGCCATGCTCTGAGAGCCCACACAAGAAGCAAAATCTATCAACAGCTCAGATTTAGCAGCCCAAGCCCTCTCCCTGCGGGATGCTGAGACCTGGCCATGCCAAATTCCTGCCCCTCACCCTCACCTGGGCAGGTGTATCTCCTGCACCGTGCCTTCTGCACCAAGCCTGCCAAAAGTGCACCACCAAACGAGTGTGGGCTGGCTTGATTTGGGGCAGGGTGATCACACATCCAGCTTACCTGGAATCAGGATGGGGAAGGTGCTGTGGTGGCCCAGTGGAACAGTGGACAAGGAAAAAAATGTGCATTGCCTGAGGTTCACAGGAAAAGTGAGAAGAGAAATGGTTCAGGGCAGGGTGCAAAAATGTCCAGTGGCAGTGCACACCAAGCACTCTGCTTTTCTGAGACATTTACTGCCCTGGCACATTACCTCACTGTCCTGCTGGAATTCAGCCTGGCCCCTTGGCACCTGGAGAGTCTGAGAGCACAGCCTGTCCCTGTGACAGCACCCAGGGAAGCACTGAGAGCCAAAATCCCATTTCCTCCCCTTCTGCAGGGTCTGTCACATGCCTTTCCCCCTCACCCCTGCTCTGGCTGCTGAAAGTGGTGATATCCCACAAACCTACTGTTGCTGTGCTGAATTTGCAGATTCCTGGGTTTGGATGTTGTCTTTTTTTATTTTTATTTTTTTTCCCCTCTGTCTCATTTGATTTATAGCTTTGCAGCACTGTTAGAACCCTCTCAGGCTGTGTTCTGGAGGACTCTGAACACATCTCTGGGGTCCCTCTCTCAGTTCTTTTGAAGGACAGCTCATGATAAGGCTGCAATGCCTTCTGCCTCTGATAGTCTCACCAGTTCTGGAAATGCACTTGTCCTTTCCCAGGAGGTCATTCACTATTGATCACGTAAATCAGGTAACAGATTTTCAATATCCAGGTAATAGATCAGATTCTGTCCTTTCTTGCTTTCTGCCTAAAAGAATTTATTGCTCAGCCGCTGAGGGCTGTACTCTATATTCCTCTATATATTTTTTTTTTTCTGGGAGCTCAACTATTCTAATACTATTCCAATTACCTGTGGCCTGGAAGAATTAATGTGTAGAACAGTAAATAATCATTAGTCAGGGAAGGAAATAGTTAATGCCTTGTGAATTTGTGGCAGGGCAAAGAACAAAAATGACCTTGGCAGTATGGCCAAGTGGCTGGAAGTAGATGGAAGTTTTGCAGACTGGTTTAGAAGTCACTTCAGGTTTTGCTCATCTCTTCTTTCTAGGCTTTTGATTTGGTTTTAGTACCTTTTGTTGGTGATTTAAAAAAAATAAATTATTTATTCTTTTTATTATATATACACTAATTTACACATTATACCTATCTGTTCATCTTCCTAAATCAAGTTTGAAAAACCTTTCTTCTTTCTTGAATGTGATCTTTCTTTAGGAAACTCTTCCTCCGTCAGGACGGCTTAGGCAGGATGGCAGGCCGGCCGGTTACTTCAATGTCCTTCTGATTATTCTTCTTCCTCCTTCCTGCCCTTCTTCCTTCCTTCCTTACTTCATTCCTTCCTGCCTCTTCCTTCCTTCATCTTCCTTCCTTCCTTCCGCCACTTCCTTCCGCCACTTCCTTCCGCCACTTCCTTCCGCCACTTCCTTCCGCCACTTCCTTCCTTCCTTCCGCCACTTCCTTCCGCCACTTCCTTCCTTCCCTGCAGAAAAAAGTTTTATTTTTTGTTTTCTTAATATTCTTTTACTTTTCATTCTCTTTCTTTCCTCTTTACTTCTCCCTTTCCTGTATTTTGTACACAATAGATCCCCAAAAAACCCAGCATATTTTCCAATAACTGCTAATAATTGCATATTTTATGTTGAGACAGTAGAAAAGGGATTAGTATGGATTGTAAACTTCAAAATACTGGTGATGATTTTTTTTCCTATATTTACTTACTCTAACTGATACTTACCTCCAGGAATGAGCACGAAGTAAGACACAAGTTTTCCCAACTGCAAAAAGACATTTTTGTCAACACATTTAAATTCTGTCCATGCTTGCATTCCTGAGAGCAGACATGAATTATTTTGTTTTCTTAGCTCCTCAAGAAAAAAATACATCCCAAAGTAAATCATGAATGACAGTGGCTAAGTGGGTTAAAAAAAGTGAAAAAAAAACCCATTAAGGATGTGAATAAAGAAATGTTTTATGCTAGGGGAAGCTGGGGAATGGAAGAGCCATCCAGGGTAAGAGCAGCTGTGCTGTGGTTTGAGCACTGATGAACTGCGTGGCATTTTTCAGTATACCACATCAGTTCTTCCTCTGAAATTCCCCTCCTGCTTCCAGGCCCTTACAGCTGGGGCAGGCATTAAACCTTCTAGAGAGAAGGAAATACAGGAAGGGGTGAGAAATGAAAGGACTGGCACACCCCTAACCCAATTTTTGCAAAGTGGATGTGTCTGACAATGTTCGCAGGGGTCCCAGGATGAGGGAAGTGATGAGAATCTTGACTTCATATTTCAGAAAGATTTATTATTTTATGATATATATTATATTAAAACTATGCTAAAATAATAGAAGAAATGATTTCATTAGAAGGTTTAGCTAGGAATAGAAAATGAATGAATAACAAAGGTTTGTCTCTGACCGAGACAGTCTGGGCAGCTGGGCTGGGATTGGCCATTAATTAGAAACACCCAGATGAGACCAATCACAGATCCACCTGGTGCATCATCCCACAGCAGCAGATAATCATTGTTTGCACTTTGTTCCTGAGTCCTCTCAGCTTCCCAGGAGGGAAAAATCCTCAGGAAAGGATTTTTCATAAAATATGTCGGTGACAGATGTGACCACACAGAAGATCCAGGTGATGTGGGGTCCTGGGGGAGCCCCACCCACAAACAACAGAATAGGAACACTGCAGAAAATCTTAGCTGCAGGTGGCAAAAGGGCTCTGCCCCCTTTGCTGCTCAGGGTTTTGTAACCCACTTAAAGAAACCCCCACAAAAACGCTGTAAATTTTGTAGGTCGTGTGGTGATATCCGAGAGCTGAGCATCCTCGTGAGAGCCTGACACAACCCAAACCCCAAACACTGGACTAAAAAAGGCTGGCCTGCAGCCTACAGAAATGAAATGCTAAGCACTTGACTTGAAATTGCACGCTGTGTCAGTCACAGGGTTAGGAAGAAAACACAGTTCATCAAATCCCAGCTGCCAAGAAAAAGAAATGCCCCCAAAAGAGACATAATAGATAGGGCAGGTCCATGCTGAAGAAGTTTCCCCCCCCCCCCAAAAAAAACCCTCTGTGATAATAATGCCTGAAAAATCTCCAGCTGTTTATGTGAAGCATGAAAAGTCTTCCTGAGAGGCCAGATAAAGTTCTCCACAGAACACTTGAAACTCCCTAAACCTGGCTGTTAGCAAGACCCCCGCTGGAAAATTGTGAGGGCTCCTAAACTGCCCTCGATTCTGCTCACCTCAGGGAGGTTTCATTTTAGGTGGAAAGCAATACAAATGTTCTCAACAATCCTCAGTAATCTTTTTGGACTTCCTAAGCTTTCTGCATAATTTTTTTTTTCCCCCCTGTGTTAAAAAAACAAAAAAAAAGAAAAAGAGTTCATGTAAAAACTGGCCAAAGGATACAGCTCAGTTGATGGACATTTTTAAGCTCCTACAAGGAGCAGCTTTGGAGAAATTCCTGCAGCTGCAAGGGACCATGGTGTGTGTTTTAATCAGGATTGTGATAAACTGGTTTTCCTCTGGAGTGATGGAGAAGTTTCACGTGCCATCTTAGCCTAAAGGCTGTGGTGCTTGAAAGAGGGGAAGAAAGAAAAAAAAAAAGAACTGTATAAGGAGGCCCACGACAGGTTTGGAGCTTGGAAAGTTTTTTGTTTAGGAGTTTGTGTTCTGCACAGACCCAGGGGTAAAATGTGAGTCTGTCTTAAAGACATTTTTCCATCCTCAGAAGTCTGGGTGCATCCAGCTTGAAAGTGACACATTAACCTGGGTGCACTGGAATTTACTGTGAGCAAAAGTGCTCTAAATTCTAAATTCTGTGCTCTGTTTCAACATTGCTAATTTATTCTCAGTGCTGGTTTGACTGAGGCTGTGAAGAAGTTTATAAATAGGCATTAACAGTCACCCAAAAAGTTAAAAAAATAAAATAAAATAAAATAAAAGAAAAGAAACGAGGAAACTAAACTAAACTAAAATATATAAACTAAACGAAAAATATATAGAAAAGAAAATAAAAGAAAAGAAATAAAGATAAAACTAAACGAAACTAAAAAATATATAAAATAAAATAAAATAAAATAAAATAAAATAAAATAAAATAAAATAAAATAAAATAAAATGTGTCTACATTTATGTACATATATTTGCATTCATATTTAGCAATACATATATCTACACTTACATTCCTGAGCCTTCCTGTCCTTGACCCATTGTTTGTTCTTCTTCAAACCATGTTATGGGAAGATGAAAAGAAATTTTCAGCCTGAGAAATTACAGAAAGCTTAAAAATATATTTGTATTCTGTAAAAAATCCCATCCTTCCAAGGTTTCACTGATGAACACAGAAAATTTACACCTTGTGCTCTGAGGTTGCAGCTGCCTTCACTGAATTTTTCCCACTGTGTGCACAGAAAGCATATGCACTTTTATTCAAAATATTATTTGGCTTTAAAAGTATTCCAGATTATATCCTTGCCATCCCACAATATCCTTTGGGAGGATAATAAAGTGCCCTAAAAAAGTTTTTTTTTTTTTTAAATTATCAAGATCTAACGTCACCACAAAAGTTATATATTACAGCATTTCTATGCAGAGAGGGACAAGTGAGTAATATTTAGATAAGACAAAAGTAGTGTTTTGAATTAAATAGATTACCACATATATTTTAAATTATTTATTTATTTATTTATTTATTTATTTATTTATTTATTTATTTAATTTGTTTATTTATTTTATATACATCTATACATAAAGTCAGACACACACATATATATACATACACATATGTATCTATGCATATATATATATATAAAAATATATACATATAACAAAACAAAACCCCCAATGAGTAAAATACAGTACAAAAGAATGAGTTATTTCTTGTAATTATTTAGATTCACCTCAGTATGGTGGTGAAGGATTCACCTTCATGCTGGTGAAAAAAATGATTTACCACAGCTGTGCTTTTGAAGGGCTCCTGTGCCTGCAAAAACGAACCTGAAATTTCCCAGGGAAAAGCCTCCCTTTGCAAGGTTGCACCACTTTTATTTTGGTTACAGCTGAAAAAGCCAAGAACTGTGGCCCTGGCATGAAAACACCTTCCCATATCCCTGTAGGAGCCACCCAGCTCAGGGCTGGCTATCACTTGAAAGGCAAAACTGAGCTGACTTTTCCTTCCTTCTCATGGGCTCTGCCTTGCCTGTTCTTGCCAGGGGCTCGGGGAGGCTCCACTCAGCTTGGCTCCTGTTCTGCACTGTTGCACTCACCCAGCAGAAAGAGGCACCACAGCCATTAAATCCCTGAATCACTCCCTGGCTGGATGTGGGCAGGGACACACCGAGCAGGTGCTGACAGACCTGAGCCCATCCTGCCTGCCTCCCTCTTCATTCCAGCCTGGGTGAAAGCCAGGCCCAGTCTAGGAACTATTTTGTAGCATTTTTTTATTATTATTTCATTTATTTTTTTCTGCGGGTAATGGGCACTGCCTGCAGGTTTTGACAGAGAAAATTGTCATAGGGTCAAAATATTCTCCAGGCATTAGACAAAGCCAGTTGGGGCATCTTCTGAGCTTAAACTAAGACAGGACAGAGGTGCTTCCAAATGCCAGGAATTCCTGACAGCCCCTCTGGAGCTCCACAGCTCCTGCCGTTTCTCTGTGCATCACACAAACCATAGTGCAAAATCTCATTTGGTCAGGCTTGTGGCATCCAGAAGTGCCCTGAAAGCTGCTGGGGCTTTGTGGTTTTGAACTCTCAGGAGGCAGCATCTCCCTGACAGCTCCCAGTGTCCCATTTCTTAGGAGACACTTTTGGGAAGGGTACTTTGGTTTGCAGGTGACGCACGGGTTGTCCTAAAAGCAAACCCGGATGCTTTGCAGCCTGAAAGTGTAAAAATTTTTAAATTTTTAAAAATGGGGTAATAATTTTTTTAATTAAACAGGGTGGTAATGCGTCATTAGAGAATTCCTGGCTGTCCCCTGAGCCTGCTGGGGTGTGGTGAGGGGAGGCAAAGGCACCTAATTGTGAAACACAGTGACAGTCCTGCCTCTTGTGTTATTTATTGTGCTGTCCATCATAATTTATTCCTTTGTTTTCTCTCTGTCCCACTGGAAAATGGCAGAAAATACAAACCAGAAGGAAAAGGAGATTGCTCCCTTATTTGACCACCCACACATGTATTCAGTTTTCCTTATTAAAGGAGTAGTTTTTATATCCAAGAGCAAGAGGGAAAACCCCATGGTTTTTAAGCAGCTTGACATGAAGGAGGAAGCTTACCTCTGACTCCAGTAATTAAACTTTAAAATATTATCCATTTTAACTGCACTATGTGTCAGGTGTTTGGGTTATGGCCCTTCTACACCTTATGCATTGAGCTGTTTCATAAAGTGGAAATCACACATCTCCAAGTACATTTAAATTCACTTGTTGCTGTCACACAGTGCTTGCTCATGCTGCAGGGGAAAAAACCCAAAAAACTTGTATTTTGTGTAAAATTCAAGCATTTATGTGAAGGAGTATGGGTTAGTTTAGATGTGCATGGGATGAAATGGGATAAAATTCCTTTATCAACGCCAGGTTGCAGGAGGTAAAGGAGGAGTGTTAGAGGCACCAGGCTTTTTCTGATCCCAAACCAAGGCAGGGGTTTCACTGGGCACCACAGAATGAAGATTTCCTCTCTGTCCTGCCTCTGCTTTGTTCCAGCAGCGGATTCTGCAGCATTTATATTTTCCAGGGTGGGGATATGACCCCAGGTGTGGGGCATTATTGGAGATGGGCACATGCAAAACACTCTCAGAGGAGTGCCAGAGGAAATTCACAGGGCCAAGAGTTCCAGGCTGAGCCAGGTCAGGTGGAGCTCATAAGCTCAGGGTGACCTGAGATGTGCAGTTAGCTCGGAGATCTGCACTATGAAAAGCTGTGAAAACTGTGAAGAAATGCTGCCTTCCCTTTTTTTTCTTTTCTTTTTTTTTTTTCCCCCAGTGATCTGACTGTAAATCATTGCAGGAAGTTCATCTATAGCATGTCTGTCTGCTGCTGTGAAAGACAGGAGCTTTTCTAAAAACATTATGTTGACAAGCATGAAATTCTTGCCTTTTTTTTTTTTTTCTGCTTTAGTTTATGTATTCAAACATATTTGTGCATATGATTAGCTGTTTATTTGTGTGGGTCACTGTGACTAGGAAAGTGGCTTTCATGCATCTCCCTTGATTGCACACAAACAATTTTGGCTTAAATACACTGAAAAAAATCCAGAAAAATACGATGAAATATGGAATGTTTTTAGGAAAAAAATGTACCATTTCTAAATGACAAATTTTTGATTTTTTTCATGTGCAAGCTAGAAAGTAAAGAAAGAGTGAGGATCGACAAAGTTTTGAATTTGAAGATTTGAAAGGACTGTCACAAATCCACTGTGTGAGATGGTGGAGAGCTTTTCCTGCATATTTTCTCCAGCCTTCCATAAAAAAAAAGTGTCTGTGGGTGCTCATGAGCTTCCCTTCTCTGGAAAGCTATTCCAATATTTGTTCAAATAATGTTCAATTGCTTCCCCCCCCCCCCCCAAATTGTGTTTTCACTGCCTATTTTTTCATCAGTTCCATGTTTTTAACGATCTCACATGAAGGAAAATTCTCACAAATATCTGTTTGTCAGAGATTTAAGAGGCTGTAGCTGCTTGGACAGGCCTGTGCCTTTCCTAGTGCTCCTACACCCACCTGGGTCCATGCAACATCACAGAAATTCAATCTCAATAAAGTTGGCAATTGGCAACTTTAAAGTTGGCAATTCCAATAAAAAGAGCAAGCTCTCCAAATGTGTAAAATTTTTTTTAATTTATTTTTTTATTTTTAATTTTAAAATATTTTTTAATTGCCTGAACCTCCTTCTGTGATGTTCTTTTGGTTTTGGAATTGGATTTTTTATGGGATAACTTCTGTATGTGAGGCAGTGCCAGGACTGATGGAAGCAGGAGGAGACTCTGTCCCCTATTTTCACCTTTGCTTAGAAGAGATTTTGTGTTTCACAGGAGCAGCCAGACATGCCATAAGTGACCTTCCAGCACTGATTTACAGTGATAACACTGAACACTTCATGTTATAGTAGAACAGTCTGTGTAAAAATGATTAAATGATCTCCTATCATGTGTTGTCACAGATTAGCATACTGGGTTACTGTGACATTTTTGATGTTGTTGATTATTTTGAAAGATCCTAACACATAAAGATATCTGCAGAGCTGTGCTTCCTTCAAAGCTATTCCAGGATTGTACCTCAGTATCCCATTCAGTAAAAGCCTCGTGGTTCATGTCTCACCAATAATTGCATATTATTTATTGTGCCTCAGGATCAGCCTCAAAGACAAATCCTTAGAAATAATCTGTACTGGAAGGCTTGAGTGTACCTTGTATGGCAATAAAACCCAGGATTTTTATAAAAAACTCCCAACCCTCTTTTTGAAAACAGCACATGGGATGGTTTTTGCTTTCTGGGGAGGGAACCCCACTCTGCTGTGACCCAGAGAGCCTTGGCCCCTGCTTGCACAGGTTGTTCCTCTGCAAACCCATGTGTCAGAGGGATTTGACTTTCCCACCAGTGGGTGAAGCTCTTAGTCACCAGCCCAAACAAAAGGTGAGGCAGCACTCTGACATTTCTGAGAACAGGGGGGTTAATCTGCAGCTTGGAGGTAAATCCTTCTGCCAAGGCTTTCATTTTGTTCAGGTTCTGCCCCTTGGTGTGCTGTTGGTGCCTCTCCTGCCCACTCTTCAGGAGACAGAGAGTGCACTGCTATGCTCAGATAAATTAAAGCAGCACCAGCACTCCACAGGATTAGCCTTGGGAAAGAATGACTAAAGCCTGGCTTTGCTCCAAGAGCTCAAAGTGCTCCCCCTGCCTTGGAGATGCTGGCTTGTACCTGTGGCATGCCTGCAGCACAGGCTGCCTGTGTGTTTCTGAGCTGCAAAATGCCACACAGTGGGAATTCAACCCATTGTGGATTAAATTAAGATGCTGCAGGACCTGTCAGAAATGGTAATTTTCATATAATAGGGGTGAGTATGAACACACAGAGAGAAGAGGGGCACTGGGGTGTTAAGAATGTTCCCACACCTCAGTTAGCCTGTGTAGAGCATCTCCATCAGGCAGGGCTGGGGGATGTCAGAGTGGCCTGGAAGGCATTTGGTGTCTAACCTCACTCAATTGTTCTGTGGCCTCTCCAAAACGAGGAGATGCCATCTGACAGCACCAACTCACCTGATAGGGACTCAGGCCATCAACAGGCACCCAGAATTTAATTGAAGTCACTGATGTTTTAACGATTCTTTCTTCCAAACCCAGTTGCATCTGTCCCTTTTTCTCCAAGCAGATTCTAGGTCAAAGAGACACATCCATGAAATCTGTTTCCTTCCCTTCTCCTCTTAAAATCCCCTTGCACACAGGCTGCTGCACTTGGAGCATGCTTGTGTTCCTTTCCATGCAGTTTAATCCCCTTTCTGGCTGTGATCAAGAGCTGTCATCAAAATGCTCTCCTTCTCTCATGTTGGATTCAGGATTGTGTTTGCTGCTCTGAATTTGGGCTCAGACAGTGATGCACCAGAGAAAGCTCTGCTAAGTGAGAAATCCAGAGAGCAGCAGCAGCCTTCATTCAGGCTGTGGAAGAAACTGCCCCTCCAGGTTTTTCTCCATGGTGGTGGTCTGGGGAAAGGAAAAAAACTCTTAAGCGAAAGAATGGATAAATCAGGTGTTCACAGCTTAAAAGAAGTCTGAGGTCCTTCAGATGGAGAATGCAGGTAGGCTAAAGAGGAATGAAAAATGCAAACACAAACCCAAAAGACAGCAGAGAAAAGAAATTTCATGGCTCAACTCAATTAAAAAAAAAAAGAAGAAAAAAGGTGTTTACACAGGACATAGAAATTTGCCACATAAACCATCTTCAGGTATGCTCACCTCACAAGGATATCTGAACCCAAAAAGAGACTGTAAACAGGAAACAGGAGCCACAAAAAGTGTGTAAATGTTGTGTCAGTTTACCTGATCTCCTATTTCTTCTGTTGGTGAAATATGCAACCACACTGAGAAGCCTTTTAAAGCCATGAATCTTGACAAGTTTGTTCTGTAAACTCACAAAGCAGAAGCTCTAGGGCTCATGACACTGCTGGAGCAAGGAGATTGTGCATATCATGAAGAAGGGATTTTGAAGATGGAATTTCCTGGAAAAAGCATGCTGGAGTGGCAGGAAGGAGAGAAAACGGTGTCTTATGGCCTTTTTATTTTTCTTTATTTTATTTTTTTTTTTTATTATTATAAAATGAGACATTTCTGCCTCCAAGCATGCTGTTTGATCCAGGAGAAATTTCTTCCATCACAGATCCTATGCCCAGGCTGAGGCTGTGACTGTGGAACCTGATCTGAAGAGCTGACCTGTATTTTGGAGGGCATCAGCAAGGACAGACCTCACTCATCCAGAGGGAACTGCAGAAATCCCAGAGCTGTAAAAGCCTCCATCCAGGGTCCAGTGGCAGAAGTGGGGCTGGGATCTTTCTCACTGAGAAGAAATGCATGATACCTCACCACAGTGCCTGGCAAGACTTTGCTCCCTCTCTCTGCATCACTCTGAGAAGGCTTCTGATTAAAGAAAAAAAATGTAAACACCGCTCTTAAGCACCTCTCTTCTCCACTGTCCTGTGCATCCTACCTTATATATAAATATCTGTTATTAAATGTCTGTTCTTTTCATCTCATCATTTACTCTGAGACTGGCCTTTACCACCTGGAAAAAACCCCAAGCTGCCACATTCCTGCTTTTAGAACTCACAAGGAAAGAACAGGTTTAATCCACGAGAAAAACAATTTAAATACACATTTGAAAACAGACTCTGCAAGGCAGCCCCTGTTCCAGTCCAGGAAATTTTCACGTGGCTGCTTGTTCAGCACACAAAGAATAGGATCTCCCCATGCCTGTCTCTCAGCAGTATTAGGGCTGCTGGTCAGTCCTTGCACCCTTCCCCATCCAGAGCAGGGACTTCCATGGAAAGCTGAGCTGCAGCTTCACCTTCTAGAGGATGAAAGTTGAATTTGATGAACTGCCACAGTTCTTGAGCTCTGTGGCCTTTTGAGCTTACTCTAACCCCACAACTCTGGGGGGTTTAAGTCTGCTCCTCACCTCCCAGCCCACAGCTCCTTCCTTTCCCCCCCAAAATGTAGAAGTCCATTGATGACTTTGAGGATTAGCTGTGAAAACCAGCTTTTAGCAGGAAGCCCATTGCCCATCCTCAAGCCCCTCATTTTTCATAGCTTCCTGAATTACTTATAAGCATTTATTCTTCAAGCAGAGCACACAGCAGCTAAATAAGGGGAAGAATTGTCCTACTGGCTCTCAACATGATGTTCTGGAGTGACAGACTCACCCTTCTGACACTTGGGGCAGCTGAAAGCTTTCAGCTTTCACCCCTTTTCCTTGACTGTGCCAAGGAAAAGGGGTGAAAGAGAGGCAATGAGCTGTGGAAGGCAAAATCACATCCCAGGAAGGGGAATGTCCTCCTGCCTTTACAGTCCCCATGAATCATCATGTTTCCACTCTCCCTTCGCCTCCCTGGCTGAACTCAGGAGCCTTGGAGTCTGAAATTGTCTTGTTTGTCACAGGTGATGAAAACTCATTAAATTTGAGTTGAAATTCTGACTTTATCAGCTTTTTTTTTTTTTTTTTTTTTTCTATTATGACCTTGGGCATGTTCTGTAATTTTCACTTCTATCATGGCCATAAGGATTTCAGGATGGATTCATGCAGAGGTTTTGAATAGGTTCTTTGGCCCTGATTTTAGGGTGTACATTAAAATACACTGCCACAAAAGTGACAACAGAAGTACTCTGCTTTCTTTCCTGACTTATCAATTTTCCAGCTTTCTTTCCTCTGAGACTCACAGCATGAAGACTTAGGCAGAAAACAACCATCTGCCAAACTGGAATAGCTCAGTCCAGCAACCTGACCTGGTTCACAACATCACCAACAAAAAAAGCTTGCAGTGACACTGGAGTTTTGTTATTAAACATCCCATTTTAAACATGAAGAAAATCAGGTTTTGACCAGAAGAGGGCATTTGACTTCAAGACTTGGGCTCATGGCTGTGGGCTTCTCATCTTAAATAAAAGCTAACAAACAAACAAATCCATTCTACATTACTAAAAATTACTAAAAATTCCTACCATTAGTGGTTCCTACTGTGCTGTAACAAATTTAACAAGTTTAAACCTTTCCGTCAATGCTCCCCCGGAAGCCAGCAGAGAATGTGACAATGAAATGAAGAATTATTGATTCACCCTGAATTATTAATTCATTCCCTGAATTACCCACTTCCTACTTTCTAGCACCAAGATAAGCAGGAGCTTTACTAGACAACACTCAAGGAAAAGAATTACCTGCAAATGATCTTTTTTGTCCCAAGTTATGCAGAGCTTCTTGGTCTGAGCTGGTGCAGTTACTAATTTTTATTTCTTTTGTTGTAAAAATCTTTGAAGTTGTGAACACACAGGGGTTTAATGTAATATTAAAGCATGAAGTGGGGGATATTCACAGCCTTGTAGTGGTCTCTTATCCTTCTAAATCATAACAGCAATTAATAACAAGCACAAGACCCCAACTGTGTGGATGTGGCTTTCCACAGTGCTGGCAGTGAGCAGAGGAAAAGCACACTCACTGAAAATTGTGGACTTTTGAGGTCTTAACTTAAAGAAATGGGAGGTACCAAACAGGGGAAATGTTCCTCTGTAGCTGAAGGGTGAAGAGTGTGGGTAAATTACAGATTTGGGTGAAATTACAAATCCAAAGAAATTCTGGAGCTGCCAAAACTTTAGGTTTCATGATGTCACGTGGACTTTCCTGTTCTGCTTCTTCCTTGAAGACACTGAAATTCTCAGCTTGGTTACATTTTTTTTAAGGGAAACAAAGTCCCTTCCCTGGTTTTCAGTACCAATAAGCATACCAGCCTTACAAGAAGTTTGAAACTTGGTTTGTGTCCTATTGATGCAAACAAGAAACAAAAATATTTTTGATCCCTTCCAAAGTTTTAACATTCTCTTTGCTCAACTTGTACAAACTGGAATTGTCCCAGATAAAACTGGCAACAATAAAATCAAATAAATCTGCTCCCACTTCCCTCAGCAATGTATTTTCAATTTAAAGTTTTTATGAATACTTACGGCTCAGTTGTCCTTGACCTCAGCAAAAACTCCAATTTTGTGCCACTCCCAGAAGAAATTCCAGCCTTGAATGTGTTAGGATGTCCTGCATGGCTAAAACAGAGTCAGGTCAGCTGCAGCTCAGGCAGTGACAGCAAAAAGGAGATTAAGCCAAAAGCAGACCCAGGAGAGCAAAAAGGGGAACATGAAGGTGTTGGTTACATAAGAGTCTGGGGTCAGGTTTCTTGCAAAAATTTCTTTTCCAGATGGGTTTAGGACAAGCTGGGTTACCTTTCCAGGTGGTATCTGAAGCAGAGAAGTTGTGATTTCAGCATTTTGTATATTTTTCATCACATTTTTCTCTCGAGGTTGCTACAGATACTCACAAGGTGCCTGTGAATAATGGGAATTAAATGTTAGACACATGTTAGCATTGGGAAAACCAGCCCAGCAAGGACTGCACCAGCCCATTAAGGAGATCAGCACTCTGGTTTCAGTGTGACACAGAGAATTCCCTGACACCATGGACCAGCTCTGCCAAGTGCAGCTGGGTGGGTGGAGCTGGCAGCTGGAAACAGCTGGATCTGAAGCACTGCAGACAGTTTTGTAAATAAGGAAAATCCAATTACATGAGATGATGATGATGATGATGATGATGATGATGATGATGATGATGATGATGATGATGATGATGATGATGATGATGATGGTGATAGGACACTTTAAGCACTCCATCAATGTTGGATCTCCAGCTGGAGCTGGCATGCCTTCCCATTAAAAAAAAAAACACAACCAAAACAAAACAAAAATACCACTTGCTCAGTCACCAATGTCCAGAGGATGAGGAGGAGTCACCTGGAGAATTCTCTGTGGTTTGCCTCCTAAAAGGAGCCAAAGTCCATTCCTGTAGTGGCTTGCTCCTGGCCTAGGCTCCACTGCAGCAGCTCTGCCTCTAGCAAAATGAGCAGTACAAGCACCTGGGAATTTGTGGTACCCCTTGGAATAACAGGGAAATCACCTCACGTAGCAGATACAGCAGTGTGTTGGTTAGTCAGGACAACCAGTATTTGGGGAGTGCTGTTTTGGAATAATTGTGGGCAAACAGATTCCCCTTGCACACCACAGCACTGCTTCAGCCCTTGGCCATCGCCTTCATTATCAAGTGTTATCAACTATTTAATTATCAAGTATTTAACTTTTTTAAATTTATGGGTGGGATATGGAAACTCCATCACAGAGCACTAACAGAGGTATCAGCTACACCTTCAAATCCCTCACTGATTTTGGTTTTGATTTTTGAAGGCACCTGTGTTATGGCAACCACATAAAAGCCCAAAGACACCACATGAAATAATAATATAAAGCAGCCTCTGTCCTAAAATGGGCGTTATTTACTTAACTATGGAAGAACTAGAAACAAAACAAAAAACAGAGAACAGGGTAGTAAAAAAAAAAAAGAAAAATATCTCATAGAAGCATATGGCTCTTTGAAACTTTGAAAAAAGTGGCAAAGCACAATGCACATGATAGACACTTCCAAAATTATGAGGGATAAGGAAAAAGATGTCATCATGCTGGGATAATATTTTTTTCCTGTGCATTTCTTAAAGGTTCCTGGATGCTGGACAAATATCCTGAGAAATAAGAAATTTTTTGTTGATTTTACTAAGATTTCCGGCTTTATATATACTAGTAAAATTTTGGGTCAAAAACTTCTGGTAGCTATATCTGATAAACACAAAGAAGGAGGCTGCCCATGCAGTATAAATGAGCAGGGACATCCCTAATTTTCCTTTCTTTGGCTGCATACATTGTGAGAAAGATAAAGGAGGCAGAAAGCTCACCTTTCTGAAGTACAGGAAGAATGGTGAAAGGAATGCTGAAAGAAAGGCAGTAGAGAAAATGTTTTACCGTGGAGTTTTTATTTGTTCTTCCCAAATTTTTTTCCCTTTCTCAGGAACAACAAAAATGTAGGGAAAAGCAATTTGTACTTTCTGCACAGACTTCGTGTGTTTGAACTCCTCACACCCTCCAAAGAAGCTCCCCATGGACTGTGTGGCCAATATGAGAGGTTCCCCACTCCCAGGTCTGTAGGAGAAAATGTTCACTGGAATGTCTGAGCACTGAGGAAATGAGGTTTAGCTCCCTGACCACCACATCTACTCCACCTCCAGGGCTGAGGAAAGACCCTCTGCATCCTCAGAGTGAGTGATGGATGCACTATAATTATCCTCTCTGAGATCTCTTCTCTCAGCTGCTTTCTAGGTGGTGTCCTCCTGGTGTCTTCCAGGGATCACCACTCTCTTCCCACTGGGCTGGTGGGTCCTTTTTTGTTTGGCATGGGGCAGGCTGGGTGTTTACAGAACACAGCATGCCAACTTTTGGGGTTTTTTGTGTCCATGAGTGGTATAAATAGCCATTAAATGCCTCTCATAAGCCACAAGTGGCTCAGAGTAACCTCTTCAGTCAAAAACTTTGCTGCCTCTCACTCCAGAGTTACCTTTTCTGAAGCAGTATTTTTCAGCTGAAGGTGTCTGTCAGGCTGCCAGCAAGGCAGGACTGCAGAATCTAGGTGGAGCTGCAGCCAAAATACAAGTTTCAGTGGAATTTAAGCTGATTCAGGGCATGGCAGCAGTTGTGCTCCATGTCTTTTCTCCCAGGAAAACTCTTGGGTACATTACTGGGAGCACACAGCTGGATGGAAGTACAGTGGGTGGAAATGTTGCACTCTTTATTTCCAGAGAGGAAATTTCCAGTATCCCCCTCAGCACACGTGAGGTGTGAAATGTGAGACTCTGATGCCCTGACACAAATCCAGGCTGGTCCTCAAAGAAGGAAGGAGCAAGAGAAACAAATAAATCAAAATTCCACAAATGTTTTGAGTGGCAGATCTACCCAGCTCAAATTACCTCCCATTATTGTAATTCAATACAGAATTAAAAAAAACAAAACAAAAACAAAAACAACAACAAAAAACAACAACAAAAAAACCCAAAAAAACCCCACCAAACCAACAAAACCAACAACAACAAAACCCCTTAAAGAAAAAAAGAAAACATCAACAAGAAAAAAACCACATATCTAGGTCTATTTTACACACTTTATTTACAGTTATGGTGCTTTCAGAGCTTGGCCATGTCTGTGATGGATCTAAACAAGCATTCATGTGCTTTTGCAAATAATTAAACTGAGCTCTGGAAATGTAAAGGGTCAGGGGGAGTTTTCAAGCTGTAGGTAATTATCTCCAAAACACACAGTCATCTTCAACTTTCCTTAATGTGTTTGAGTCTACTAACAAGTCCTGTTTATTTCTTCCTTCAACATTTGGGCTTCACTTTGACAGAATGTTTATGTGTGTACATAAGTGCATTAATTCTTAGTATTTAACACATATTCTGATGAGTTACTGCTCAATGAAGGTGTTGTACCTTCTAGTTTAATCCATTTAACACAGACTTGTTGCATTGGCCTTTCCAAAACTGGGTGCACAGTTGTTTCAAATGCATGAATGATTGATTTGGTGTTTCCCACTTTCTGCTGCTAAACCAAGACTTCTAAAACACACTGACTGAGAATTTTCTCTGGACAGTAAACTGTAAATCTGATTGGTAAAAGCACTAGCAATTGTCAAGTCAGACTACAGCGTCATGAGGATGCTCAATAACAAATAAGATAAATACCAAATATAGAGTGTGGAACATTAGTCTTTGCCCAAAATTATTTTAGGGGCTGAAGAGTGAAAGTATTGCAGGAAGTTTTTCAAATTCCTTCATGAGCTGGAGAGACAGGGTAGGCACATCCAACACTCTGTAAACAAAGGTTGTTTATGCATGTTATTGTTTATACATGGGCTGTGAGATTCTGGGAGCTGACACAAGATTCAGTTCCTGTGTCTGCAACAAACATATTTGTAGAAATTAGTTAAAACTGAATGGGTGGACAAGTGTCCTGAAAAAGATTTTCTTTTTCTTCTTCTTGCTGCAAAATTTGTCCAACCTTGATATCAGCTGTGATTTTGGCACACCCCTTTATCACCTAGAAATTTTACAGGAAAATCCACTTCAGTTAGAAAACAAACTAACCAGACTATTATTTTTAATCCTCAAATATAACAAAGCCAGTAGTTTAAGCTCCTCAGAGAGGTCTGAGGTGCAGGAAACTTGGCATGAGTTTTTTCTAACACAAATTTGAGAATTCTAACCTTCTTTGTATCTCCATTTATAAAATGAAGTAATTGCCATTTGTAAAATGGCAAAAGAAGTAAAAAATTAGAAGTAAAAAGTAAAGAAATTATATGCTGAATTTAGTAACCCACACACCCTTGCCTTCATCCCTGGCCACTAACTGTGCACAAAAAATATATAACATATGGAAAAAGACAGTCTCCCATTCTCAGATTCTTTGTGATGTTCTAGTACACACTTCTGTAGATTTTTCAGTTTAGAAAACACCTGAGAGCTTTCAGATGCCTGTCAGAGTTTACTCTCATTACAAACAACAGAAGTTTCCACCCAATAATACGTGCCTTGTTTAACTATCACTCTGGCATTAGATATCTACGATCCAACCCACAGAAATTTAAGACAATGATGATTTACCCCAGCTGAAGCTCTGGCTTGCTTTATATTTTTTTGGTTCCAAGCCATTTGTTGAATTTGCACACACTCACAAGAAAAGTTCAAACCTTGGCATATCCAGAATTCATGGAAAAATGCGAAGACTCTTATTTGACAATGCTGGAATTTCAGAAAAAAATACTAACCACTTTTCTCCTTACAGTTTCTCCAGGAAATAACATGTGCAGGGCACTTTATAAATGATAAAGACTTTTTAGGTAATGCCACTGTGCAATTTGACTAAATATCAGAAATATTTTGATCTTATACAGTCTCCCTTGGGCACTTGGAGTAAAAGAAATACATGTGGTTGTTTGGGAGTTTTCTTTCTTTCTTCTTTCTTTCTTTCTTTCTTCCTTCCTTCTTCCTTCCTTTCTTCCTTCTTCTGCCTTCTTTCTTCGGGCAGGCTTGCTGCCGGTCGGAACTTCCTTTCTTCCTTCCTTCTTCCTTCCTTCCTTCTGTCCTCTTCTTCGTCCTTCCTTTCCTTTCCTTCCTTCCTTCAGCCTTCCTCCTTCCTTCCTTCCTTCCTTCCTTCTCCTTCCTTCCTTCCTTCCTTCCTTCCTTCCTTCCTTCCTTCCTTCCTTCCTTCCTTCCTTCCTTCTTCCTTTTCCATTTCCTTTTCCTTTTTTCCTCCTCAGTTGGTGGACTTTTGCCCTTTTCCTTTTCCAAGGCACAGACTGAGGCTTCTTTTCCACATTCTGTGTAAAGAAGGTAGTAGTGAAAGCAGAAGTTTGAGGGAATTTTAATAGAAAAGTTTCTAGCCATGTCAGAGGCATTAAGTTCTCATAACCAACAGGAATGTGACACATGAATAAAGCAAAAAAACAACAAAAAAAACCCCATAGAAGGGCAAAAACATACGAATCAATAACAACTAATTTAGGATGAATTTAAATTCCCACCCAAAATCTTAATTTAAATTCAGATCCCAGTTTTATCAGGGCTGTTTAAACACATGATGGAAGAAACACGCCTTGACTCATGAAACATTCTTTAGGGGTCACATAGAACTGCAGGACAGGTTGGTGAGATGAATCTCCCAGGATGGAAATAAAAACAACCGACCGCAAGTCAGAAATAAATCTCACCCCACTTTTTGCCCAAGCAGTGTCAGAGAGAAGAACCACACTGTGTTTGGCACAGCTGATGCAAACTTTAGAATCCTCATGGGCTCTGAAAATGCATCACCTTTAAACCCCCCAGTCTTTTGTCCTCAAAGGCAGGGATGTTCTGTTGCCCTGATTTAGTCACTGGGGTATAGAATTGCAACAAAAATTATCTATCGGGCACAAATTTTTTCCACCTGCTGACTTTCCCTGTTTTTCAGTACTGTGTTATATTCCTGCATGTTTTTTTAAGAAGAGAGAAGACCTCCACAGAGAAATGCACGTCTACCAGTTTAATCAGCATAAACAGATTAACCTGAGCACCTTGTTCTGCTACTAAAATACATAAAACTCCACCCTACTCTTTTTTTTTTTAACCTGGCAGAATTTAGCATTGTGTAAAATATATATATATATATATATATATATATATATATATACACATTCAGCTCTTTTTCTACTGCACCATTTTGTTCTGAAGGTTTATATTCATTCCTGATGTTTTTCAATTCTTAACTGGTCTAGCTCTCAGAAAGAGCAGCACCACTGCTTGCTAAAATTAAGCTCAAGCTTCAATATTTGGGTGCCAGCACCAAAACTATGCATTTTTCACATTATGATTTTAGGCAGTGAACATGGGGGTCAGTGAATGTGCAGCCAATGAAGAATTGAGGTGAAAAGGGGGGGAAAAATCACGGTGAGAATTTAAGTAGCAGAGCAGAATATAGAAGCACTGCCAGTGTACACATCCCCTGATGGTTGGGTGAGCTGTATATGAAATGCAGCCTCCTTGCCCTAATAATTTTGTGGCAGAAATAATAAATAATTTTGAATAAAATGTGTTAAACTCTGTGTCAAACCAACAAGCCCTGAATCCCCTGTAGAGCAATACCAAGCAACAGATTTTGGCAGTGTTGTTATTCCTATGCTTTGAGTGTGTCCTTGAAACCACTGAGTGTGAAGTGACATGAAGAACTTCCATCAGAATATTAAGTCCTGATAATAAATTAACCTATGATACACATTGCCTGATCCAGAGGTTTGTCCTGCCTTTCACCAGTGAATAACAAAATTTTCTGCCTTGGTCCCCATGTAAATCTCAGTTTTATTTGCCCAGTTCCCTGCAGAGACACCTGATGCCATACCTAATTCCTGAAAAATGGCAGGAGGGAATTCACTGCTTCTGCTTTTTTATTTATTAATTTATTTATTATTATAGCTGTAGCACCTGAGTGCGGAGTAGAAGTTCAGATGGACAAGAAGACTTCAAATCCTGCATGAAAGCTGTGTTCTGCTCTGCTCAGGGCAGGTATGGAATGTGCAGGGTGTGTGCTGGTGCTCTGACAGCTGCATCTATTTTTAATGAAAGCGAGATGTAAATTATGGAGCCAGCAAGGTGCGTGTGAGACAAAAATGCATCTAATTATAAATTTGTCCTTCTCTTAACCTGTTATTTAGATAAATCTGATGAAACCACACTGAGTGTTTTCCTTGCTTTCTCCAATCCTAATTTAGTCTTTGAGCAGGGAGGCACGTTGGTAACTCAGTTAAATGGGTTGGACATAATGTTCACTTGTTCAGTTAAAAGCACAAGAGCTTAAATTGTTCTCCTCTATTCATAAAAGAAAGAAGATCAGTAGAGGAATTAAAGTTGACAGCCAGATGACAGGGTGAATGAGAAAAAGCCACGGAGGTTATTTAGGGTCTACAACTTCAGTGGTAATTCTGAATATTTTATTATTATTATTATTATTTTAAATTAGAGATTTGAAAAATTATGAAAATTCTGGAGATGCCCATATTTACAGGCTTCCAAAGCCCTGCTGCAGGGGAAGACCAGTGTCTGCCCTGGGGGTACCTGAGGAATTTCTGAGCAGTTCCTCTTAATCTTTACAACAGGAGCCTGTGATGCAGGAACTGAGCAAAAGGTTTTCATGTAGCAGAGAAATTGCAGGGTTGGTAAGACATTTGGGAGCTATGGTAGCCTGACACCAGTTAGAATAGGCAGCATTTCCCAAGAGTAAGTTGTAGCTCAAGCTGCCAAGGCAGAGTGGGAGGTAAACAACTTACTTTTATTCAGGAGATGCAAACACACAGAATGAAACAAGCTATATAATTATATAAAATCTGCCCAGCAAGGCACTGCCACAGGAATGGAACATCACAAAACCTTTCTCTGAGTACACAAGTGCTTTTACTAAAACTGTCTGCTGTTTCATGGGAGGGATCAGACCCAGAGCTGATCAAACAAGAAAAACAAATTAATTAGAATTTTACTTCTATTAGTTTGGTCAAAAGAACCAGGAACAAAGTGTCTACGCTCATTTAATTTAAAATCCTTCCTTGGAAAAATAACTACATCCAAAACTGAATGATAACTGTGAAACATTTGGGTTTTAGTGGAACCTTCTATCTGATTTAGCAAGCAAACAAACAAAAAAAATTGACTAAAAATTGACTATAAATCAGGTGATTTGAACCATTTACTTCAAAAGACTTCACCTTTAAAATGTTGGGAAAATGAGAAGAGAAATCCAAGAGAGTTTGGCTTGGTATCATATTGACTCCTACACTCCTACCATACTTTGGCCCTCAGTTTTTAATCTCAGTCTGAAAAAAATTTGACTAAGTTTGCTGTGCCTAGGGAGCTTGGTTTTTTTTTTTTTCCTTTTCTCAGTTTGTTTTCTAGTTGTCTGAATTTGCCATGTAGCTTAGTATTTTCTACATTTTTAGTAGCTAGGCATTTTTATCTTTCTGGAAATTTGTCTCAAAACTAAAAAGATAATCCTCTGTGTCACTCTCAAGAGAAAACTGAGAAATAATAGAGATAACTTTCAAAATGTAGAAATTGGTGTCTTGGGCTAAGAAATGTCTTGAAACCATTAAGATAGTGGTCCAAAATACAATTTTCATTACCAATTATGTGGGTCACTTAGGAGACCTGTGCTGATTGCAGAGAGAATTTTATCATAGGAAATGGAGTGCAGCCTTCCCAGATGACTTTGTTAAGGAATAAGACACTTGGCACTCAGTGAATTTAAGTTTTCTCTATGTTTCATCAAAGTCTTTTGTCTTTCCTGTCTCCCCCAGGTGTTAAACCACCAAAGAGTGTGAGGGATTCCTCTGCTGCAAACCAGAAAGGTGTCACAGGCTGAGGGGAATCACCAGCCCTGGGAAGGAAATTAAACCAAAAAGGTGGCAAGAGCTAGCAAAAACCTGTGTTTCAGGTGTCAGTCCTATTTATCTTCATAAAAACACAATTTTTTATCCTGAGTCTCAGGCAAACCTTCCAACACTGTGAGTCTCCCACATGGACAAGCCCCTGTTTAAAATGGTGAATTCAGTTTGGATGGCCTGTAGCACTAAATATACTGATATTCTGGGCTGGCTGTGCATTGGTATTTAAATAAAACAACCCAAACCAAACAACATTAGGTTATAAAAAGCAGTCACCCCAAAAGAACTATGACCAATCAGATGACCCAGTTTTCACAAGTTTAAATTTAAAGCCCAACAGGGACTCAAGAACTTCCATCTCATCAACAGAGGTTCCTCTTTAAGCTGGTAGGCCACTCCCACATTTAAAAGCTGCATTACATTTGAATAAGAATTTTCCCATATTTGTGGGGGGCAAAAAAAGGAATAATCCACTGTTTAACATTACAAACAGCAAGTGCAATTTACTACCAGGTTTATGAGACTAATTCACAGTCCAGCACTCCCACAGGTCCCACATCACCTTTGTCTGTGAGAGATTTTTTCTTGTGTGCTCCAGTGGCTTCAGAGAGGTTGCTGTTTTTGCTGCCAGTTTTCTAAATAATTAATTTCACTTCACTGTTATTGGTTACTACTGCCCTAGGAGGGTTGCCTTAATTTCACTATGCAAATTATCACTAGATTAATTAATTTGCTACAATATCCAACTGCAATACTGTTTTCAGCTTCAACTAGTGATTAATTTCCCTTGGTTACAGATCAGTAGATGATGCTGTTTAGGGGTTGATGTCCTGCTTTTTTTCAGTCAGTAAAAAAAAAAAAAAAAAGTTGTAGAAAGAAGAAAAGCTTTCTAAAAAATGCATTTAAATTCGTACTACTATTTTTTCCTTCTAATTACTTTAATAAATCTTCTTTATACCCTTTTAAAGTTTTACATTTCTCCTAATCCTATCTCACAACTAAAAGTAAATATATCAGTAATTAACCAACACCAAACCCACCACATTTCTTTAGTACATTAACCAAAAAAAAAATCTCAAAATTAAAAAAATCTTGAATTAGCAAACCAAAACACCTACAGTCAAACATATATTTTATATCCATTTTATAATATATTTTATTTCCATCCCTGAATATAGGGTGAAGTGACAGCACAGCTTTTCCAGTTGTTTCATTGCAATCTTAAATAAATAAGCAAAACAAAAACAAAAACCAAAAAACAACAAAAAAAAAAACACCCAAAAAACCCAAACAATTAACTCCCCCAAACCTTAGGGCTTTTACAAGCATGTTAATTTTTTTTTGTGCAGTTATTTCTCACAGAGCTGCCCTCTGGCCACTGTTAAATACTGAAAGCTGCATGTCTTTACTGCCAGGGATTTGAAGCCCTTGCTATTTTTATGCTGCTCCACGACACCCAGCAGTGGCAGGGAAATGCCCTTGTTTTTGTAGGCTGAGGCCAGAGGCATCAAAAACTTCAGGATCACTGTAGTACAGGGTAATCCAAGTTGGAGGGGACCTCAGGAGTCTCTGGTCCCTGCTCAACCAGCTAGGGTTGTTCCAGGACCACAGGAGTTTTGAGGATCCAGCCCACGGATGAGTGACACATAGCATCTCCTGGCTCCTCCTCCAGAGTTTGATCACATCCTGCTGATAAAAGTCACTCTTTCCATCAAGACAGAAATTGGTTTTGAAATTTACCCCCTTTTACGCCCTCCCTATTGATTTCTTGAGGTTGGGATTGAAGGCACTTGAGATGATAGTTCATGTTTGGACTCAAGTGTTCATTATTTCTTATCAGTGAAAGCCTCACAAACCATGAGTTCTGCAGTCTTTTATTAGAAGGCACAAAATGGCCAACAATC
The DNA here is from genome assembly GCF_022539315.1 of Serinus canaria. Lineage (NCBI taxonomy): Eukaryota > Metazoa > Chordata > Aves > Passeriformes > Fringillidae > Serinus > Serinus canaria. The sequence goes on from NC_066343.1 coordinate 6,753,155, forward strand.
TCTTGTTACAAGGGCCTTTAAGACTAAACTGTCCAATTAAGAACTTACACCTGGATTATTTTCCCTTTTCACCCAAGAACTGATCCCAAAGAGCTGCAATGGGGACTTTTCTGCCCAATTACAAAATGCCACCCAAACCCAAGAAGAAGAAGAAGAAGAAGAAGGAAAAAGGTGAAGAAGAAGGTGAAGAACAACCTGTCTCCACTCTAAAACCTCCATCTTGCTTCCTATTTATTTCTATATTCTAAAACCCCAAACTCTAAATTTTCCACCCTGTGATATTACACACTTCTATCAACTCCACACCAGCAATCCCAGTGCCATCAATCAATTTTTAAAGCCTTCTCCACAGCCTCAGGTCAAGTGCAGTCCTCTCTTGTGGGTCTGTGCCTTTCAGCACAGGAAGTTTAAAATTCTCAGCTTCCAGGGTTCCAACACTCCCTGCTTTTGCTTTAAATCTCTCAGAAAAACCACGTTCCATGTGCTGGTTTTCTCTGGGACACAATTCATTTCCTCCACTCAGGAAAGTGTGCTTTGGATCCATGCTGGAAGCTGTGCTGATAGCACAGGGATGTGTTGGGCGTGGAAGATCAGAGTTTGCCCATCAAGGCTTTGCTGCTCCTCACAAGGACCTGGGAGGGGACACAGCCAGGACAGCTGGCCCAAGGGATGCTCAGGATCACGTGGGATTGGGCTCAGCACACAGAGCTGGGGCAGAAGGAAGAGGGGACCTCTGGAGTGATGGCCTTTGTCTTCCCAAGCCACCTGTGACGGAGCCTGGCTCTCCTGGGCAAGGCTGAGCACTGCCTGCCCATGGGGAGCAGGGAATGAGTTCCTTGTCTTGCTTTGCTTCTGTGTGCAGCTTTTGCTGCTCCTATTTTAACAGAAATTTTCCTGTTTTAATAGAGAGTTTACTGTCTTTGTCCCAGCCCAGGAATTTTTTTCACTTTTACCTTCCCAGTTCTCTCTCCCATCCCACTGCCAAGGCTGCATGGTGATGGATTCCTGATTGGGGTTAATCCCCAGCACATCACATTCTCCACACCCCATGGCTGAAGAATCTCTTAGGATCCTCTCACTTTAGGTTGAACAAAGGGCATGCAGGTAATCTGTGGAATACAGAGAATTTACAGAATAGCAGGAAATGTGATCTGCATTCATTCTATCATGAGAACTGTGCCACACACATTTTTTTAATCTTAAGAGAGAAAACACACTTCCAGTGTGAACATGCACTTCCAGTCTAGGACTATCCCCAAGTGGAAACTGTTGGAGACAAGAAAAAGATCATAGGAAAATACCTGTATAAATTCCTCTAGTAAGACCTTTTAGGCCTTTGCCAGGAGCAAGTCACTGGGCTGGATGGACTTTGGTTGTGGTTCTGTACACTCAGCTCTTCAGCACTTAATGAGAAGAAAAAATATGCAAGATTGCAAATAACAATGTAGTCAGGACAGCAAGTGTGTGGAGACAAAGAGATGTAATTCCTTACAGTGATATGACTTCACCAACATCCAGATTTCAGGGTCTGGACAAGCACATGGTCTGAGGTTCATTTTCATTATAATTTTATTCCTTCTACATGCTGTTGCTATGTATTTGCATGATAAAATTTTCCTATTTTGGAGCCACAATAATGACACATCTAGCAGTAAAGCAAGATTTCCATTGTGCTTAATTCAAAGACAGGCCTTAACTCAGCAGTTTTGCAGTTTTTTTAGCACTGTCACTTCCTTTGAATGTTGTCAAATATGAAAACAAAGTTGTTGAATTCACTGGTATGAAAAAACATCCAAGACTACCACATGTTCAAAGAGAAAACAACTCCAACCTATTCATTTTGACAAATTGCAAACACAGAAAATCTGCAAAAAGCAGCAAATAACTGACATCCAGAAACAGGCCTGGTTTGGTATCTGACACTCCAGTTACTTCTGAATGGTGGTAAAAATGTTCTCATGTTTTATGCATTCTAAAATATTTCAGGGAAGTTACTCCTGGTTACTAAAGATGTAAAAGGTGTGGAACTGGCACAACACATACCTTCTATCATTATATTAGAGAACAAAACTTAAAAGAAGCCACCAGATCTTAAACTGATGGTTATTGCTACCATAAAATAATGGGAATTCAATTCAAAAGAGTTGACTAAAAAGGACTTAATTTTTTTTTTTATAGTGCCAGAAATAAGACTTTCCCCAACTCAGTCAGGATAGAAGTGGAAGTTCTCCAATTTCTTTTAAAAAGAACAAGACTTTGAAATTCAATACAAATATTGCACAAGCAGAACTTTGACTTAATCACTCAAATGACTTAATCACTGAAACGACTTTGATTTAATCACTTAAATGATACAAGTATGACCACAGTTCTTAGAAAACAATATTGATATGTATTTTCCAAGGGAAACAAATTTGAATTGGTGTCCTAGAGACTAGCGCATCACAGAAAAAAAATCATGACCTCTTGTTTCCTATCTGATGTATCTGAATCTTGTGCCATTATGTTTTGTTAGGCTGGTGTAACCTTTTTTCCCCCCAAGTTCTAGTCAGACTCAGTTCTGAAAAGGAGAGGAACATAAGCTGGAACAGCCCAGATAAATTAAAGCCAAAGCAAAATAAAATCTGGTGATTTGGAGCCCATTTTAAGCTGGAGCAAAATTATTCAGTAGATTCATGCAGGATTATTCCTGAAACAGGACAAGGTACTGCTTCGAGGGAAGTAAAAAATAAAATCAGTGGATGTTTTGATGCAATATTATTTATTGTCTTGCATAAGTTGCTCACCATGGCATCTTTCTCAGTCATCAACATGTGGGTAGTAACATTCCCAACAACAAAAGGGAATTAAAGAACAGAGCCCCTACAGGATGTAGACACAAATGTGTTCTCTAGCATAAAAATCCTGTATTCTCAGTGTCAGTTCTCCCCAAAATGGAACACAAAGAATATATATTAAACTTGCTTCAGAACTCAATTCTGTGCTCATGATCTTCACCAAAAATGGTTATACGTGGAAAAAAATCTTTATCACCTGAAAGACACATTTGTGGATCAGAATTAATTACTCAACACACTACAGTATTCCATGGGGAAAAACGAAAAATGGCTTTTTAAAAAAAAATAAATTCTTTTTAGTTCTTCCTTTGCCAACCAGGTTAGTCCCAGAAAATGGAGGGAAACTCCTCAGAATCAGGTGATCCATCCCATTTTCTCCCAGGAGGATGGCTCAGCCAGCTTAAACACCTTTTCCTTGCATCATAGCTTCCTTCACCTGGGCTGAATCAGAGCACGGGTGCACCAACAAAGCAGAGATTTGTCCCAGTGATCAACTCCTGAGGTCAGCTGATCACCTTCCAACATCATTTTTCTGATGGAAATGAGAACAGAATTTCCTGGGGAGCAAGGCTTGGAGAGGGAAATGAAGTGGGAAAGGAGTGCATTCAACCTGGAACTTTGGCACTGCTTTCCCTTCATTCATCTCAATTTATACATCCTCTGGTGCTCCAAAATGAAGGAAGTAAATAGTATTGGGCAGTGTCTGACCATGCATCAATTTGCTTTGCTTCTGTCCCCATGATCTTGCTGTGCAGGCTGCCGACCCTTTCTGCTGCATCTGTATTTCCCTTTCTGCCTCACTGCAATCCACTGGAAACAGATGAGAATCCTAACTTGCAATATTTAAACATAAAAGGCACAGCGAGCCACTAGGGATGTACCAGCCAGTGGAAATCAGCCTAATGACACCAATTTAATTGAAACGCTCTCAAATTCACCTCTGTGGAGAGTCTGGCCACCTGAATTTGGGCTGACAACGTTCAGCTACTGATGGCCCTGACACTGCTGGTGTAAAACTGGCAGTCCTCACAGAACAGCTTTGGTTTGAGCTTTCACCAATCACCCCCACCTGGCTTTTTACCAAATCAGTGTTAATTTGCAGCAACCTAATACAATGTTAATTGCTTACTCATTGAAACCTGGTTGGCATTTTCCCCACTTGGGGGGATTTGGCAGGGCAGGCTCCATCCTCAGTTCCCTGTGCCAGCTGCTTTCCTACCAGCCAATTCCCACCCACCCTGCATTCCTGCTTTTCTTTGCTCTCCCCAGCTCTCCCCTTTTTTAATTTAGGCATAATTGTGCGGTTGGGTAAGCTCAGAGGGTGATATGTTGCCACATCCAAAGACAAGGCAACAAGGGTGGTAGATTTTCATTGATTGCCTGCTCCAGAAGCAGCACACTGCACAGAGTAGCCTGGTGTGGGGGAGGAAAGGGAGAGGTTTGAGACAAAACCTTCACCATTTTCAATGAGACACCTTGCCAAGAATCCTAGTTTGGGACTGTGTGGGCCCCCACAGCTGGAGGGGTGATGAAGGACCCTGACTTATCAAAAGCTGCCTTAATTACAGCAGAACAAATCTTGCAGGAGGTGTGCCAGCAAGTGTTGCAAAACTTTAATTCGTTTTTGAACACTTTGATTTCTTTGGATGAAAGGCAGTGCATGGGGATCCTGCTATTCAGCACAGTTTGCTGATATCTGGCAGAAGTGGGAGAAAACCCAGTACTGGTAAAACTTGATGCCCACAGTGGGCAGTGGAGTGATCCCTTGTCCCCAGCACACACACAACTGTGGGTGGCCAGGGGCAACCAAGCAAATCATCTGACTTGCCCCAGGTGCTCTGTCAAGGCAGTGAAAGGATCAGAAAAAGCCTTTATCCTAAATAGTCTTGAGCCTCTCTGTCACTGGAGGTCAGACTTCTGTTGCTCTGCCTTTGAGTGGTTTTTTTTAAAACCTCCTAAAAATGAGAACCATTTGATTTAGGAGAAGACCACCTAAAAATGCAAAATACCAACTCCCAAAGAACTGGTCTATTGTTTTATGACAAAGAAATAATAGAAGTCAGGTGAGATGAACATCACAGGAAGAAGATCCATGAAATGAGTAAGTGGATGCTAGATTTAAAGAAATAATGTCAGTTTGGAGGCCTTAGACAAGGTAGAAATTTGTCTCATGGAACCCAGCACTTGCTTTTTGAGAATCATGCCTTTTCCCTGTCAAAAACCACTCCCTGCTTCTGAAGATGTCCTGTGTGAACTGTATTCAGGTATCTCAGGTGATGTTTCTCACCTAGCTTTGGCTGAGGCAAAGCTTCCTGCATGTGTGACCCTACCTGAAGCTTACAAGAAGCAATTTTGAGCAAAAGACAATAAAAACCAGAAGAGAAACGCCTTTAGTCTGAACTCTGACAGTGTGACAATTTAAACATTGAGTTGGACTCTATGCTCCTGATGGGTCCCTTCCAACTCAGAATATTTTGTGATTCTGTATTAAATGTGTTGAACTTTGGGCATCAGTGCTTTTAGAGAAAGCTCCTTTTTCAGACAAGGTGACTTATAACTCATTAAATTTGAGATTTTCCATCACTTTACCTACTGTATAGCAGCTTAGCAATTAGTTTACAGTAGTTTTCCTTTGTTCTCAGAAAGAAACAATTCTCTTCAAAGTGTTGCTCTTGCCTGTGGCAGATGACAACAAGAAAACAGTACATGTAATAATCTCTGGTAACCATCTGTCTCATGATAATTCCAAGATATTTTATGAACAAAAGAAAAGATAAATTGCCATTAGTGTTGCACCTTCAAACATCTGGACTAATTAAATTCACAATGCTTTTGATTTTAAGTGTTAATTTTAGTCAGAGAGAGGCCTGGAGAACCAAATGTTTTCCAGCCTTCTAAATTCCCAACATCACCCCATCACTGACAGTTTCTTCATGCCAGAGCTCCCCTTCTCTGTTAGTGTGACATGAAGGGACAGTGCATGAAATGTCCCACAACAGGCTGGCCTAGAGGAGAATTTGAGCCCATATCCTGCAATGGAATGGGTTGGACTGTAGCTTCAAAGAGAAAATGCTTCCCCTGGAGGAATAAAGCAAAATTGGAGTTGGGTGAGCCTCAAAGGAATTGCAAGCTCACAAGCCATTGCTTATGTTTGGGTTTGGAATTGGAATTGAGTCTGGTGGCTCAGATGCTCACCACAGACAGTGAATGGTACCAGCTACAGAGAAGAGGCTTGAGGGAGGAAGACTGAAATGGGGAATAAAATTTTTTGCAGAAATTAATGCACATGATAATATGATTGTAAACCTATTTGCATTTTATTTGCTATTTGTTTTTCTAATGTAACAAAATCTCCCTCTTACCCTTTCATGTGTCCTCTTGAATTATTCATGTTGGCAGTTGCTTTCCCCTTGTCATTCTCACACATCTCTTTTCCCTTTTTTGTTTTTTTCCCTCTAAAATTTCACTTTAAACTATTTCCTACTTGGGAGGTCCTACATTTCTGAAGGAAGTAAGGCTTGCCCCAAGTCTTGAGTATTCTTTCCCTGCTTCCAGTGACAGGCTAGTGAGAACAAAAGCTGAAAATCTTGTTTTGAATCATTGTTACATTTTCCCCCAAGGACATTGCCCGAGCAGTGCAAGGCAGAAACAACAGGGGACAAGTCTGCTGGCAAGAAAATCTGTCTCACTGGTTTGACCCAATCTGGAAAACTTTTGTGGGTGGTGGTGCTCAGTGGAAGATCCAGGCTTGGAAATCTGGTGATCTTTGCCTCTCTGCACCTGTCTGGGCTACTTTGGTGAGACAGTTATTCATCATTACACTATACACAAAGTCTCCTGCAATTCTCTTAAAAGGGTTTTTTTCCCCCCCACCAGTTTCTCCCAGTCTTTCCTAAATGGTCTGTTTACTTTATGAATTTTGGAAAATCTGTTCTTTCTCTGCTGACAGAGTGGTAACAGGGACATCGTGGTACTAAGCAGAATTTTCTCCTAGAGGTATGTTGTGGTGTGTGTTCAGTTCCCAATTGAGTTATCTTCCCTGTTTTGTATTGTTTTATGATGCTTCCCCCCAGTTACACCCCTATACCCAGTTCGATGGTTCAGTCCTGGTTCCCCCTTTCCCTCGAATGGTGTCCTCCCTGTCTGGGCTCGCTGCCAAGCCCTTGTCTCCACCCCCGTTCCCCTGGCAACTGCCCCTTTCCCCTCCTCCAGAGCCCCGTTCATCTCCTGAAACCCCCCCATCCTTCCAGAAACTTCTCCCTTCCAAAGGGGGCGATTGGGCAGGTGCCCTGAGCCCCTCCTGTGTTCGTGTACCACTTGTTGCCACCCCTGTCAGTCATGTTGAATTCCCCTCCTCAGTTTCTCCCGATTGGTTATTGTACACCCCTTTATATACTGCTTCTCCCCCTTTTGTCTTGTCTTTTCCCGCCCCGACGCAGTGGTGTCTTTTCCCTCCTGGTCGCAGTGGTGTCTTTTCCCGCCTGGACGCGGTGGAGAAATGATACATTAAAACCACTGGGCTACACCGGGCGTGTTAAGACCCTCTTTTCTCTCGGCTTCTCCGCCTTGCCGCTTCTTTTCGATACTGTTGCTGCTGTCCTGCCGAGGAAGGCGCAGCCCGGACGTCCCTGACAGATCCGGGTAGTGCCCCCCGCTGCTGGCTGCTGCTGTGCTCTGAGCTAGCCCCGGCCGCCTCCCCCCCCCCACCCCCGCTCAGACGGGAGGGAAGTGCTTTCGACACAGCAGCCGCGGCAGAGGTAGAGTTGCACCTCACAAAAATCTCTAAGAAAGCCGTCATTATAAAAAGGCCTAACTAGAAGAACATGTCTATCACATAGTCCTTGCAAGATCAATTTGAATAAAATTGATTGGGGTTTTTGTAATTTTTTTTCCCCTAAAATTCAATTATCCTTTGGAACAAGCACTGAAGTCACAGCAGTGCAGATGATACCAGTATCTTTGAAGGGATAAAACAGAATAAATGGAGCCCAAGTAGTGAGCACATCCAGAGCATGAGAGTGCCAGCAACGAGGAAACATTTGGACTGAAGAGAAAGATATGCAATACAAAGAGGAAAAAGAATCAGGTTGTGGAGCAAAATTATTAAATCTTATGGAATAAGGAGACATGAACAGTCAGACCTCACACCTATGAATCCAAGAAACAACTTGCAACCAAACATTGCCTCTGTAGGGAAACTTATTTCCACACCAAAAATGCAGAGATTTTGGTAGACAGCCTTGTTGCACATTTCTCTTGCTGTATCCTCATGATGGCACAAAATGCATATTGCTAAATGTGCAAGTAAATGGCACGACCACAAATTTATCTCCGGAATACCTGTAACACCTGCAGCAGTGAGAGCCCTCAGCTCTGGTGAGAGGGTTATTCTGAGCAGGTGGAAACACTGTGTTTTCCATTGTTACATATTTATATTACTATGTTATAACCCAGGCCGAGCTGCTGGGCAGGAGAGTTGTGGCCTCCAGATTTTAGGGGATTGATTCTCACATCTCTGCAAGCCCCTACAAAGCCTGGAAGGTGGAGTGACCTCCATCTCTGGGTCAGTCAGCAATTTCATTTTCCCTGCCACTGTTTGCAGCCTCTCTCCCGCGGCCGCAGGGCTGTGCGGGTGCCCGGCTGGGAGCCCCAGGCCCGGCCGAAGATGCCACACCAAGGGCCACTCCCGGATTCCCTCGGGAACCCTGGGCAGTGGTTACTGTCTGCGGCGTGGGTGGCACAGGCGGGATCTTCGGCTACGAGGTACCAAAGCAAAGGAAGGAGAAGGGAACGCCTGTATAAGTACCAAGGATCTTTTAATGTTCTTCCCGGTGGGTTCAGGGACAGGCGACAAAGCGCATGCGGAGGCGGGGGCGCTGCTAAACGGAGTGGGTGTGATGGGAGGAGACACAAAGCTTACCAATAGCTCCAAGGAGGAGCGTGGGATACAGCTAAGCCATTGAGGATCACACAGGCGAGGGGAAAAACCCCAGGGACAAATCATACATCAAATTAAGGAATGATTGACACAGAGAATTCTCGAGATAAGGGGGGTGGTCACCATGACAGGCAGGGGAGGGGGGGCAGCTCCAATAGGGAGAAACCATTGTGAGGGAAGTACATGGGGGGAACCGAGGGCCGAACCATTATTGAGTTACAAAAGGAATAACCGATTCTAAAAACACACAATGCCACAACTGTTTGTGTTGTTACACACTGTCCTGTGCTTTGTGAAGGCAGCACTGCCAGCAGAGAGTCTGATTCTTCTTTCCTGTGTAATTTCCACCTGGAAAAAAGGTGTAAATTCCCCCGGACGCTCATGCGCTTTCCTTTCTCCACTAGGCAACCTAATTAGAGCTTTCTCTTATTTTGCATTTTGTAATGAACAGCTTTTTAATCTTGCTCCTCAACAACCACACGTAAAATACCTCCTAAATTCTCCTTTCTTGAGATTTACATACATTAACTCTTGTTCTGTAACACACCTTGGCCTTCCACTTGCCCTGGTGGATCCCAGATTTTCCACCCCAACCTCTTCCCAGCTGCCCCTGCCCTGCCACTCTCATGGCACTGCCATGTGTTATTTTGGGCTAAAAGGACTTTTTTTTTTTTTTTTTTTTTTTTTTTATGCTGTGAAGAGCAGACAAGCCCCTGATAAGCATCATGTTCCATGTGATCAGGGTTCTAGAGCTGGAAAACCTTTGCAGGATGGACAGCCCCAGTAACACCAGGTGATTTCTGTGGGACAGGGAGGTGGGGATGTGTCTTGCAGCTTTGTAAAGTGCCAGGAAAAGTGAGGAAGAGTTTAATACATCCCCCTAAGAGAGTTGTTAAATTATTTGTGTTGGGTTGAAACAAGAATGTGCTTGTTGCAGCACCACTGACAGCATGGCCAAGAACAGAATCTGAGGAGTATGAGAGGGTACAAGAGCAGGGCATAAGACTGGGAAATTTTCTGTGCTGGGACACTGCCTGTATTTAAAAGGTACATCTGTCATTACACAGCTCTCTGAACCTTTTGTAGCACATCTAGGTCATGGTAATTAATTTGGAGCTTCTTATTACAAGGGTCCCATTCCAGTCCCCTCTAAATTTATCCAGATTACCAAAAAAACCCCCCCAAAATCAAACCAAAACAATGAAAAACCCCAAACAAAACCCCAAACAAACAAACAAAAACCAATCCAAAACAAAACACCCCAAAATTTCATTTTCCTTATGAAAAGGAAGCCATAGGCTAAGACACCCATACAGAGATGAAGCTTATCAGCTCTCAGCTTGCCAGGTTTAACACGACTGGCAAGGGAATTGGGGCAAAATAGTGCAGTCTGGAAAACTCCTTCTTCACATTCTTATTCCAGCCAGCATGATGAGACAGGAACCACATTTGTAAGCAAAAATCTGCATGCAAGTCACATAAACATCTATTAACTTCTGGGGAGCAACTATATTCAGGTTTTAAGCTCACTACTGAAGCTCAGCTAGGGTACCAGCTTTGGCTAATTAAGGATTTTCAGTTAATTTAGCTTGGGTAAAATCTAAGGTTTAAAGAATAAAGGGAATGCACAATACAGACTAACCATAATTAAATGCTTCCATGGCTTCATATGGGATTAATCTTTAATTTGAGCTAGAAGTGCTGAATTAATAGGAGGCTTGTGAACGTGCTCTAAACTTCAATGCTGTGCTTTTCCTGCTGAACCTCCTTCTGCTTCCAAAAGCTCCTCCAAAAAAACCACATGAATTCCAACCTGTCCTAAGTCAGGGGGAGAAAATCACCCCAAGACTTGTGCTGTGTCCTCTTCTCAGTGAGGTTTTAATGAAAACCTTAGAAAAGAAAATGTTTGTGTCTGGAAATTGGAGCCACATCCAGTTACTCCATGGCTGGAGCATTCCAGCTCAGAGGGAACACTAAGGGAGATGGAATAAGAAACTTAAAAACTAGGGAGGAGCAGTTTGTTTGTGTGGTTTTGTCCTATGGGATTTTATTGTAGGGTGACTCCAATGGGATTTCACACGCAGTGACCTCTGCCTGTATTTCTCAAATTTTTCCAATCTTCAAAATTACTCAAAAAAAGCAGAGTCAATAGAAGTAAGTAAATAATTCCAAAGCTGTAGTGATGCCAGAAGTAGCCTAGGTCCTCTATCTACAATACATTCTTGTGTAATAACTGCAAGTTTCAAACCCTTTGTCCCCAATATCTTTGAAGCCTTGCCTCATCTAGTTATGAGGAAATAATAGGGAAAATCTTGCTTTTTGTTGTAATAAAACCAGAATATGCCAAAAAATTCCAACCTTGGGCCTGATGAGCTAAGAGCTGAGGTAACTCCCTGCTAAGTGGATCTTGTGCTGTCCTAGATAGACTCCCAATATTGCCAAAAAACAATGAGCTTGGCCAAGCATTTCCATTGAGTTATTTTTCATTTATTTTGCAGTATTTTTTATAGCATTTCTGTACTGCCATGGCTCTGTTTTGACATTGTACAGCTGAATGAACTTCCAGCATTCTAATTTAACCCTAATTTGTCATCCTAAGGGCAAGAGCATTGAGTCAGCAATGGATAACTTGCCTGGTGTCTTGGCACAAGTTAAGTGCATTTTAATTCTGTCTGTGCAGAGAATGGATTGCTGAGAACCAGGCTTCTAAAGCAGCAGTTCCAGCTGCTGTGTTTCTATCAGAGGTCTCTATGGGCTCTCAACAGGAAAATCTCCACTTCCATTGTGAGGCTGAGGTCATTAATGGCTGATGCTTCTTTTTGTCTGCTATTGTGGATTCCTACAAGTTTTCTGTATGGGACTTCCTAGGCTTGTCAAGCAACTCTGAGATGAAATTTTGGATTTGGAGGTTTGAGAGCTGTGTCCTTGGGCTATATGATTTAACACTGCTGCTAATTTTTGAAAGGCAGACACATCAATTTTTTTGTTTCTTCACAAAGGATTTTTCCTTCAGCTCTTATCCATCAGTTTGCTAAGCTGGAAAGAAAGCACTGAAAGTCCAAAGAAAATACAAATGTTACGTCATCACACCATTAAATTCCATTAAGTTCTTAATAACATCATTGTTCTTAAGTTCTTAATTTCATCAAATAATTAAAGTTCTCTTGCTGTTCTCCTGTACTTTTAATCAGTAAATCTCAAAGCACTTTATCAAGAAGGTCAGACCTTTATGGCACAGAACTGACTTGTAACAAAAATAGGTTCAAGTTCCATTTTGTTCACTGCATTCTGGTTAATCCCCCTGAAAAATATTTTTCTGTATTTTAGAATTATTTCCCCTGCTGGGAAATTTGGGTTTGAGCTAATCTTCGTTTCTGTAAAAAAAAATTGTATAGTTCCCCTCAAAAATGAGTGCTAGTCTATGCTTCTTGACACTTGCTTCTGTTGAAAATGTAACAAGATCTATTTATGGCTATGAAGATTTGAGGAAAACAAAGCTGTAAACACTAAATAAACTTCTATCATGAGCCAGCCAGTGGTTGCTGTATCCTGCTTGTACTTTTGCTTTGCAAATCCTTTTTTGCAGCAGGTATATCTGCATCCAGGGTTACTGCTGGAGCTGAAATCACTGTGTAAAAGTTCACATCTCCTTCTGTGACAAAGCCATATTACATTTCTTATTGAAGGAAATGCAAAGACTGGGATAGAATGAAGGAGAGCATTCCAGTGGTGCCAGCTCCCAGCTGCTCAGGGGCAATGTCAGAGGCTGTATGTGGCTTTTCCTACATTTTTTTAATCCTGGTTGCACCCACTAGCAAGCAGCAGGATTTAGTTGCTTTCTCTTCCTTAACCCTTCTCACAATGCTCCTGCAGTTCCTCCCAGCAGCAGCTGCTGCTCACAACAGGCGGAGGAAAAAACATTTTTTACTCAGAATTCACCCTTGCTCTTACCCAAACACAGGGAAGTTCACAATGCCACGGACAAAGCTATATCAGGACTTCCTGACAGAGCCAAGAATATTCATTTTTCAGCTGTAAATGTAAATAAGTGCTGGACAATCACAAATGAGCTTTTTCCTTGCTGGAAAGCAAACACAGAAATTTCTCCAAGGTTCTGCTTTGGGAGCACGTGGCTCCTCTCTGGACGTCATGAAAAGCTCCACACTGCACTGAAAAAATAAAGAACGTGCAGCAGATGTAAGTGAAACCTCCCAGAGAACAGCATTTTTATTTCCTATTAGATCCCCCACCACAACTTTGTAGTTTATATGGCAGCCTCTTCTGCACACAAGGGAGGGAAAGGGAATTCCGTCTTGGTCTCATGGAGTGGGTTGCTGTGCACAAGGATTCTCCCAGCCAGGCATTTAAAAATCAAATTCCTGACTTGTGTTTCTTCCAGGGCAGTCCAGGAATTGAGAAGTAAATCCAAAATTTACTCGAGCAATCCTAAATTTACAGAAGCAAATTTTAAATTGCAGAGCAGCTTGTAAAGATGCAGCACGAAGGGTAACTGAAAGATGTGGCTGTCCAAGAGAGAAAAAAGTTTTGATACAGGAACCTGTGAAAATGCTAACAATGTAGACAAGTTGCTGCAATTCTGCAGCAAAGACATTCTTCTGAACTTAATCTTTCTTCAGGAAGATTTTTTTTGTTTGAAAGATATGGACAATGTAAATTTTTCCTTAGAACACCACACAATCAAATACTGACTAGTGGTTTTGATTCAAGGCACAGAAAAGAAGAAAGATTTTTGATCTAGTTAGTGTTTCCATTTAAAGCAATATTTCAATCAGAGCTTTGATTTCCAGCTCAAGAAAAGTGAAAGCTACTAGCAAATAGACTATTGTTTTTGACCTAAAACCAGAAAAAAAAAGAAGGACCCTAAAGTTAAATCCTGTCAATTTTCAGTAACACTTTATTTTATTATTCTTATTAAATGCGTTTACCTGGTTTGATAAGATTTTTTGGACAGAAGAATCCATGAATTCATGTTAATATCTAATAACTCTCTATTTCTCACAATTTTTGAATACCGTTTCCTGCAATGTAATTATTGATTTTAGCATTCATGTGTGTCCTGCTGTTTTTCTAATTGAATATGATACTTATCCAGGTTGTAACTTACACAGTCAATCATGAAACATAAGTCATAGTTATAGACAGTATTCCATAGTTCTCTTTAAATAACTCTATTTTTAAAAGTCGTATAATGGGTCATCCTTTTTTCCTAGAAAATCAGATAGTCACACCTAGGAAATTGAGAACATACCTTTAGAATATATGCTGGAACCCAGATCTCAAGTTAAGAATATAGGTTTAAAATACATGTATAAGAATATGTGCAAAGAATTATATATATAATATTAGGAATATAATAATATATAATATATAATATATAATATATAATATATAATAGATAATATATAATAATATATATTATATTAGGAATATATGCTAAATTAACATATAAAAATTGACATTTTTAATTCTTCTATCTGTGCATACAAACAAAATGCTCATTTTACACTGAGACATCTGCAGCTTGTGTGGACACATAATTTTTTTCACCATTTTATGAAAATATTGTAACATTAGCAGGTTTTTTCCAAAGGAACTGATGAACAAATGGGACACAATTTATTTGTGAATTACATATCTTCTGTTCATGGCATTTTTCTGCATACCAAAATGCTTATAGAGGGCCTCTCCAGGTAACTTCTTTTTCTAATCATCATTACACTTGAATGAAATCCTAAATGCAATGCCAAAAAAAGAAGAGAAGAAAATACATGGATGATGCAAAGAAAGTAAGCATGGTCTGAAAATCTGCAGAAACCTTCAGAAAGCATTTTTGGCTGACCAAACGCAAAATCACAGCAGAAAAATGAGAATGCTTAAGTATGGACATTAAAAGTACAGGACATTAGTCTTGTGTGTCTGTGTGGAAAATAATGACATGGCCACAGTGATTTCCATATTTCAGTGGCTCAGGATCAGAAACAGGGCAAAACATTGCCAGTGCCTGGTGGGATACAAATATTCTTACACATTCTTAAAATGAATTTTCAGATAACCACCTCCTAATTTTTCTTTTTCCTTATTCCTTGTGGATATTGGACAAGGATGAGCAAAACACGGGCTCATCCTTGTAAATGAGGAGTAAAGACAAAGGAGTAAAGACCTAAAATGTGGCACAAGTCATATATTTTTTCCTGCCACCCTGTAACTGAAAAGCATACTGAAATAATATGGGGATTTAAATAAAAAAGTACATGGAAAATCAGTGTGGAAAATCCACTCACAGACCATGTAGTTCTACAGCTGGATATAGACATATATATATATATATATATATATATACACACACGAGATACATATATATTTATATATATGACACATACATGTGTATATATATATATATATATATATATATATACACATATATACACACTACACCCACACATATATATCTAAAATTATAAATATAAATTTTAAATATCAATATATAAATTTTATATATATATATATATATATATATGTATATGTAAAAATATAAATGCTAAAATGATCTTTACAGAATTTCTGAATATAGGTTAAATAAAAAAAAAAATTAAAAGAAAAAAAAATCTTTGCATGGTGAGCAGGATTTATTTGGTATTTAAAAAAACCCCAAAACCTACATGTTCTTAAAAAGCCTAGGAAGTCCAAGTTATAATTCAAAATATGTGTTGTGATGTAAGGGAAACATTAAAGAAATCAGCCCTGGAGTCACCTAATTGCTTACCTCAGTGTTTTTATTACTGAGTATCAAGTTGCCTTTTCTAGGATTTGAAAGTGTGTGCTACTCACAGGTTATTTTGGAAGAGAAGCAATCAACCCCCTCAAAAAAACCCAAAACTATTTTCTAAATAAAATTCCCAGGTACAAATGTTTCGGACAAAATATTTGATTAAAAAAACCTAAAAAATCCAAAATACCCCCAAAAAATCCACCAACAAAAAGAAACAAACTGCAACCACCCATGAAAAATCCTGGTGTAGCCTATTTTATTCTCTGCTGGTCAAGCACAAAAAGCAGTCAAGGGTAAGGGGAATGATATATGCCAAATTTTATGTCTGCAAATATTTTTTTCCTTATTTTTTCCCCCCACAATGCCCATATCTGATGATACCAGAGAAGGCAAACTCCTAATGGTTACTTGATTTTATTACCTCCCATGTTTTCCTGTATAAAAATAATAATTTCTGGTTTCAATAGTTTTCTATTGATTTTGCAATCATAACTATTAAATATTGCATCAATTCTCTAAATGCTTAAAGATGTAGAGGCATGTACATGGAATTTAGAAGGCTAAGACCTCAGAGCTTATTTAAGGGATAGAATCTTGACTCATTCTCGAGTAACACATTCTTAATCACATTTTGAACATGAGTACAGTTAAAAAGAAGTTGTGAGCCTCTGAAAGTAGCCAGTTTTCATTCTTATTTTTTATACAGGACACTGCAATGTTCTGCAATGGGATGTTTTTCTCCCAACTCCAAGAGGACTAAAAAAAATAAGGATTTTGGCAAGTAGCCATCTGGTTGGGGACTGTGCCATTTCATCTGAGTAGGCAGTATTTTCCTATTTGTTATGTATACCCTGCAAAAACCTGACAACCATTATGGCACAAGAATTTTGCTACTTTAATAATGAAGAAAAGGTGATATTTCATTGCCAACATGGCCATTTACCAAGATAATCTGGAACTGCAAATGTTTAGAATAATAAATACATAAGCTAAACATTCATAAGGAAAAACAAATAAATAAATCAACATCTATTCAGGTCAAAAACCTCCAAGTCTTGTGTTACTTCCATCTTTCTCCTTATCTATCCTCACAGCAGGAGGACATGTCCTAAAATCTTAAATCCTGACAGTCAAAGCAGGATAATTATTATTAATAATTCTTTACTAGTAATGACTATTCTTTATTAGTGTTATTATTTTGAGAGCTTTTAAACAACTCCAAGACATTAATAATTCTGGGAAGTGTGGGAATTACATTGTTGCTGCACTCTCACAGGTTGTGTGCTATTATTCCAACAGCTCTGAAAGGATTAAATAATCCACAAATGCTGTTTAATAATATATGTTTGATTTTGATTTTTTGTTTGGGGTGTTTGGTTCATTTTTAACATTGACAGTGAATTAACATTTTTAACATTGACACAGTGAATTATAAACTCCAGAAATTTGACCAGCTAAAAATTCTGGTTTTATAATTGAATAATTGCCAAATTACTGAATAATAAATGAATAACTGAAATTCAATTTATGGCTAGGAACTTGAGTTGTCAGGGGAACATATATATGCTCAAAAATAAAATCACTGTGAACACTTGCTTCATCACTTGGACCTGAGGTAACCCTCTCAATTAATGAATGAAGACACTTCATGAAGTTTTATTTTTGTGCTGGCCCTGAAGCCAACCTGAATTTGACACAGACATTTTTTGGTGCTTTGGCTGTGTTCAACAAAGCCTTTTTTCTCTCCCCGGCTTTCCATCAGAGCTGCAGGAGCCCATCTAGTACTGCCTGACAGCTTCGAGATGTCTCTGTCATGAAAGGATCTGGGTGCTCTTACAGTGCTCTTAATTAATTTTAAAAAATGAAATATCTGACAGCAGCCACTCAACAATGGCAACCCCATATTAATTAGTAAAATACCTAATCAATTTCAGACTGTGAGTGGTCACAAGACCCTTTAACTCCTGGACCCCACCTTGCAGTTTTCAGACAAAAGCTGCACAACACAAGAGAAGTGCTTGAGCACTGATGTGCTTTGATTTCTTTTCTTTCTGAAAGAGCATTCAGTTTCTCTCAGGAGTTTCTCTCTCCTTTTAACTTTTCTTAAGTTAAAAGGAGTCTCTGAATTTTTCTAAGTAATTCAGGCCTGAATTGGCCTGATGAGTAGACAAAGGTTGGACTTTATGACCTTAGAGGTCTTTTCCACACTAAATGTTTCTGTGATATAATATTAATAATAG
This sequence comes from Serinus canaria, assembly GCF_022539315.1. Classification (NCBI taxonomy): domain Eukaryota; kingdom Metazoa; phylum Chordata; class Aves; order Passeriformes; family Fringillidae; genus Serinus; species Serinus canaria. Next base: position 6,770,960 of record NC_066343.1, read on the forward strand.
TAATAATAATAATAGTAGTAATAGTAGTAATAGCAATAGCAATAGCAGTAGTAATAGTAATAGTAATAGTAATAGTAATAGTAATAGTAATAAATAATAATAATAATAATAATAATAATAATAATAATATATAATAATAATAATAATAATAATAATAATAATAATAATAATATAATAATAATAGTAAATGAAGACATTTACTGTTGAACTTGGGAATAGAATACATCTCTCTGCAGATACCATGCCTACAGTAGCAGTAAGAAAAACTTCTCTTTTGCCTGCCTGCCCACCTTTTTCTGTGCTACCACCCACATAGGGCTTCAGAAGATGTGCTGGCTGCCACTCTCACAGGTGAGGTTCTATCTGCAACACCTCTGGTCTCTCTGACAGCTGACAGCACCACAGGGTGTGGAACATTTCAGGCCATCAGCAAGAAAATTCTCCACAAACCTCAATAACTGAGATTTACCAGAAGATGATTGCATAAACTATTAGAAATTCACATTCAGCATCAGCCCTGAAATCTTATCAAGGTGCAAAAGATACCAGCAGCTAAACCATGAGCCTTGACCTGCATGCCAGAGTCCCTGCATCAGCCCCAGAGCATCTGAGATGCCCTGGGGAAGGGGAAAGAGAGGCAGCCAAGGGAAGTGGAGGGCAGGTTTCTCTTGGCAGGGCTGCCCATGGGGAGGTTTGGCCTCAGAATACCCGAGAGATGCAGGAGAACATTCTGGGGCCTCCACTGGAGGTTTTGGTGACTCACCCAGACCTCAGCACCTTTGGCAGTGCCCCTGTGCTGACTCAGCCCTGACTCAGAGGACAGAGACGCCTCTCTGAGTCACCACCACCACCAAATGTTTTCCTCTGAGTTCCCCAAACAGGATGTGCCCCTGTGTGTGCCCATTTCTCCCTTGGGAAACCTGATATCAGCCCTCAGTTGGAATGGCAGACCCATTTAGAGAGGGGTTTTTCCTCAAGTTACCTTGCTCAGTAAAGGATTCCCTCTGGAGAAGCAACTGGGTTGAGATCTTTCTCTTACACAGAGACTGGGGCTGGTTTATTCTCAACAAAAAGTTTAGAATGAAAAATTGCTTTTCTACAGGAAAGAAAAAAAAACAAGTGTACTTAAACCCAGAAGAAAGATGGTGAGAATATGGTTCTTTTGATATTGCCATCCATCTGGAGTAATACTTGTGAGATCTCATTTATCAGACTGTTTCCACAGCACTCAAAATATATGATGGACATAACCATGATTTTTCTGTCTGTGCTTACAAACAATTGTATTTCATTACACTTGAGAGACAATTATTACCTCTCCATAACCACAGCCATTGTCCATAAATTTAACCTGGCAGTTTTCAAAGATTTATGTGTGCAGACAACTGGAGTTGTGTGCACGCACAGACACACATTCACAATGAAAATTACACACATGCATACACACACACATATATATATATATATATATATATATATATATATATATATATATATATATATATATATATGTAATGTGAACAAAACGGTGAACATAATAGCAAATTTAGTGTTACTCAAATAAATGATAACATATAGCATTAAAGGAGGCTAAATACATAAATATAAAATGAGTATGAAAGTGAGAGAGAGTGTTTATAGTTACACAAACACGAGTATGAAGTTCAAAGGAAGAGCAAACAGCCAAATAATATCACTGGCATGTAACACAAAATACCTAAACTCATTCATTTAGTTATGCCAAAGCAAGAGTTAGTAGTATGTGGAGTTGTAATTGGAAAGGACTAATTCGTAGGAGGAAATAACAGTTTATAAATAACTTGAAATAGACTTATAAGCTTTGCACTATACAACTTTGCAGGTACAGGTGATGTGGTGAGGAAAAAAAACCTTCCTAAAAACCTTCCTGAAAGAATGTGGAAGTTATTAATTGCAAGAATGAAAAAAAAGAAGCCCCGTGGATGTGTGAAAGACAAAAGCAAGGGCTCAGTCCTTCTGCAGGTCTTCAGAACATTGGGCAAAGCCAACATTCATGGAGAAACCCTTGGAACTACACAGAGCTGACTCGGTTTTCAGGCTGACAATTGCAAGCTCTTGGCCCAAGGGTGTTCTGAATCATCCCCAGATATTTCTTTTTCATCCCCAAAAATAATCCAGCCAAAAAACAGCAAGCAAAGCCTGGGGAGTAGGAGCAGCAACTGGTGACTCTGCTCGCATGACAGAGCAGGAAACACCCCAAAAATTGGCACCTTCAGTTTTCTCTGTTTAGCAGAGCACCACTCTGAGCTGCTGGATGAGTTTTTGGCTCCATTATAGCTACAGGGCAGTGACACAGACTGTGTCCTCTTCTGTGGCTTCAGCCTGGAAGTTTGAGAGCTCCTGCTGTTCCCAAGATTGAGCCTGAGGGCCAGTGGACTTGGAGAGAAGCTGCAAATGAAGCCTTTCCAGTGCACAAGGGGGAAAGCCAGGGGCAGGAAAGCTTTGCAGGAGGCTGGGAAGGAGAAGGACACAACCCTTGTGCATGGAGAAACCTGGTGGGAAAGAAGAGGGGTGTGAAGATCAGTGCCTGACACTGTGCTGGCTGCTCCCAGGCACCACCAGCAAACAGTCCAGCAGCCCTCCTGGACCAAAACTGCTTTACTGGGCCACTTCCAGTAGAAATTGGATGCCATGGGAAGTGGCTCCACAGCTCTCTTCCCTCTGAATCAATGCTGGAGCTGTCAGGCACCTCTCAGCAGGACCTACCACAGAAGATGTTGAATCATTTGTGGTCAATTAGCAGCCATGTGCCTTTTGCAGCCTGCAGCTCTGGCTGGGCTCCAGCAGCTGTCATTCCCACACCTGGGGCCTGCCCTAAACCTTTCTCCTTCCTTTTCTGTCTCATTTCTCTGTCCTGAAGCCTTCACTGCCCCAGGGGCTCCAGCCACAGATGTAAATATGAGGGGTATAGCTGTGATTTATGCCAGGAGCACAAACCCTGCTGCAAACACAGCTACACCCAGGAGAAATGAAGAGCTGCTCCACAATGCAAGCAGTGCTCTTCCACAATTCCACAATTGCTGCTGTGGTGGGATGGGAGACAGGGATGGGTTTTCTTTCCCACCTATCCCTGAATGCATGAGATGGTTCTGAAGTCAGTGCAGCTCCAACTCCTTGTGGATGGAGAGGAGAGAAGGAATTCCACAAATAAATCTCACAGTCCCTGAGCTCAGGTTTGGAGCCCATCCCAGATGTGATTCAGAAAATGTGAGAGTCTTCTGCAGGTTGCTTAATCCCTGAATGCTTCAGAGCCCTGAAGCAGTAAAACATAGCAGGTAGAGGAGTGGCAAAGAGAGGTTTGAAAGGAATATCAGAGTTGTATTTGGTAGAAAATAGAAAGAAAATAGTAGTCAGTAGATGTTGCAGTAATTATTCACTATTGCAATGTGGTTTCCTTGGATTAGCACAAATTGACATATTTTTAACATCCGCCTGTTAATTTTATTTAAGGCAGAGTACATGCAGGAGGCAAGAGCTGAACTTAAATATTAAGTTTTCCCACCCAAATGAGGGGTGGAAGCCTTTAAAAACTATCAGCCATGTGTGATGTACAGCCTTGGCTTGAGCAAGGCGAGCTTCCTTGCCATTTCATCATATGAAAGTGCTGTGGCAAACTCAGATTGACATTGAACCCTTTGGGACTGTGATGACTTGGATTCAGTGAATATTCTTGTGCTTAGGATGATAAACAGGAAAAACAAACAAAAAACAAACAAAAAAACCCCCAAAAACAAAAACAAAAAACAAAACAAAACAAAACAAATAAAACCCAAAAAAAACCCCACAAAAAATTTAAAAAATTAGTGGCTTTGCACCCACCCAAGTAACAGTTTAAAGAGGGACTACCATCACTGTGTCTTAAAGAAAGAATGAGAAAAAATTGGGTGAATATTTACTTGTTCATTGCTTTCACTCATACAAATATGGCATGAATTTAAAATCAGTATGAGATTTTTATCACTAGACTCAGTGTGTTGCCTTCAGGGTGCTTTAAAAGGGTATTTGTAAATGGAAAAATGACTGGAGTGTAATGGTGATGATGAAAATAATGATAATAATAGCGATAACAACAAAAATAATAATAATATTAATAATAATGATAATAATATTCTATCCATAAAAGAGTAATTCTGTTTCTAGTCTATAAAAGTACTGAACTACTTCTTTAATAATGAATATCAAAAATATACTTGTTTCAGGCTGGGTTCTGCTGCACCCTGAACTGTTACATTCTATTTCAGTGAAATTTTTCTTCTTTAGTAATATTTCGCATTTTGTGGCTTAAAATCCCCCACAACATCACAGTTCACCATACTACACAGGGTCTGTGGATAAATAGTCCACCATTTTTACCATCTCATAATCAGCCCTTAAGAAAAAAGGAGGGAAAAGAAAAACAAAAAAACAAACAAAAAAAAAAAAAAAAAAAAGAGAAAGTTTCTGCTGGAATGTGCAGCTATAAGTGTTTTATAAATAAAGAGTGACACAGTTTCCTTTTATACTGCTTTAGAAACTCAAGTCTTCACCCCACAAATTCGAGTCCCCCTTCCAAGAGTTCTGCTTATCAAGCTGCATCTTACACATTCTTGCATTCCTTGCCCTCTTCTGAAGACCTTTCCAGATCTCCAGCATTTGGGTGGTTAGAAAATTTCTCTTAAAATTCCAGTCTAAACTTATACACGACCAATTTACAGCTGTCTGATGTGCTGCCAGTATTAGTCTAAGATAACTTCCCCCTCTCTTGATGTGTAGCCAGCCTGAACATATTTATAAAAAGCTGCTGCACTGCCTTTTTTAGCACATTGAACAAAGCCACAGTTTCTAATTTGCTTTCTAATGCAGAGGCTGCACTTTTATCATCATCTGAGTGGCCCTACCTGATTATTCACTGCAGTTCAGGGCCACAGTTTCCTCAAAGAGCACAAGAACAGAAAATAAGCAGATAAGAACAGTAAATTTATTGACATGGCTCAGACCTATCTCTCCATTTTATATCAAATATCAAGATACCATTTACAAAAAATTAATTGAATGTCTTTGCTCTCTTTACAGTACTCAAGGTAGACTTCAGGCAGAGGTTTTACCTAAATATTTATTTTATCATCAGTATTGCATTGAGACATCTCACCTAAATACAATTTACCTAAATTTTTATTTTATTCAGTATTGCATTGGGAATACTTACCAACTCCTGACTTCAACAACTGACACAAATAAAAATGTTTGTAAACCAAGAGTCACTTTCATCACTTTCATTTGACAAGAATCAGCTCCCCCTTATCTCTGAAAATGAAAGATTCTTTGTCTTTGGTCAGCAAATCCACCAGCAATTCTGCCATCTTAGTTCTGTCCCATAATGCCAAGGAAAAATTAAAAAGAAAAAAAAAAAAACCCACAAAACCAAAATCTTCACCCTTGCAAGGTATTTGGGTGCTCTAACAACAGGGAAGAGAAGAAGTGAGGGACAGACATTTCTGAATATTAGCCTGTAATTTAAATTCTGGAATTAAATACAATTTAAATTAAATTAAATTTAATTTAATTTTGCAGAGCAGTATCTCATGTACTCTGCAAAACCTTTAGTCCATCACGAGCTGCCTTTTATAGTCAAATTTTAAATTGGTGGAAAAGCCAAAAGCTTCTCCATCAGCAGGTGTTCCAGGCATGTGTGGGTCTTATCCTGCCTGGGTCACATTCCTGGGATATCTACAAGGTTTGAGCAAAGGCAAAAAGGCAAGGTCTGCACCAGTGGGCAGCAGGAAAAAGGAAATTTTAATAATTGGGACGGACTTTTCTGAGGCTGCCCTTATCTTCATCTCCATTCTCCTCATTCAGCCATGGGGTAGCTCTGCTTCCCTTTAATGCTGCTTCAGCTGGAGATTAGAGCTCAGTTGTTTGCAGTTTGTAGACTAATTTTTAATTAAAAAAATATTTTAGCAAATCATCAATGCTCAATCCCAATTCATAAAATTGGTTCTCAGGAAATTTCACAAGAACTCAGAGAAAACTGAACAGGAGCCACAGTCCACTGGATTGACACCTGGTAGTAAGGAATAATTCTGTTTTCTAGAAGAACAATTGTGCCAATGGATCCTGATTTTGTTTTTCTTTTGTTTCAAAAGAAATATTATTTCTCTCTCTTCTTAAGAGGAAGAAGGGATTTAGTTTGACTTTTGTCTTCCAGTAAAAATTATTAAAAAATACAATTTTTACTTTAATGTTGCTCTTAAATTGCCTCCAAGGGTCAGTCTGTTCTTTACACCAGGTTTTGCACAAAGGAACTATTGAAATGAAGACCCATGAACCTGATAGGCAAAGAAAAAACCTAATTCTGCTGAGATTTCCCTCTTTGGGCATCACTTCAACTCTCTTCTGAGGGTTTTGTGGAGACACCTTTGCTGGTAGGAGTCTGAATAAATAATATTCCTTTCAATTGGGACCTGCAGAATTGGTGCAAATGCTGTTAGACTTATCCAGTGAAACATAGAGCAAAGGGAATTAATTGAATTAATTCATGTGTTTTCCCTCTAGGAAATAAACTGGTTACACCCAGGGAATATAACAACAGCCTGCAACAAGCTTGGGTGTGAGGAGAGTTAGGGCAGTGTTTTGTTCTGAAGAACAGGCTGAAAAAATGAATGCAGGTGAACAGAAACCACAACAAGGGGCAGGGTTAGAAATCAAATATTTGCATTTCTACTGAAATCAAGGGGTTGTGAATTAAGCCTGATGGCCACTTCCTTGGAGATGCCTTGTTTTTGGACCAGCAGCAGACTGGCAGATGCTGGCTGGGGGGGGAGTAACACAGCCAGGCACAAAGCCCAGCACTGGAGTCCTCAACACGACAGATTAGAAACTAATAGGACATGGATTTTCCAAGGAGTCTTGTAAAATAGCTTCAGAACAGCTGAACCCCATGGATTGTGCAGCTCATAGCTAAGAAAAGTAAATTTTATTTATTTATTTTTTTTATCACAGAGAAGAAAAGCTGATGGCACACAAAATGCAGCTTTGCCACAATTTCAAATGTGTTTGGGTCAAAATTTCTTTTCGGATTTGCTGCAGAAATGCAGAATTAATTTGTATTACAATCCTAGTACCTAGGTTTTTTTCCCCTAAAAACTGAGTTCTGCTGCTACCAGTATACAGAAGAGAGAGATAAGAAAAACTAAAACCAGCTGTATCTTCTGGTTGTCACACTCCTTATTCTCTGCTTCCTCTGCTACCATGATTTTCCTCTGGACTCTGAAAAAACCAGTCTGAGTTTCCATACATGCTGGAATCAACATCAAGAGAGTAATTCCCTTTCTCAAAAAGGCCTCCAAAAATACCAGTAAACAAAATAAATAACCTCATCTTTGTTCAATTTCTTTCTCCCAACTGCATGAGCTCTTTTCAGAACCTTTAACCACTGACCATCTCCTGTCCAATGAGTCTTGTAAAATAGCTTCAGAACAGCTGAACCCCATGGATTATGCAGCTCATGGTCAAGAAAAGTAAATTTTTTGGTTGATGCTGTGAAATCTACAGCCCCTACTGCTACACAACATCATTCATCATGAATTAAGCAATTACTTGGAGATAAATACAAATTCAGAACCAAAGACAGGCTTCCCCTTTTCACTCCTGTTCACAATGTTCTTATCCACTCCACAGCGTCTTCAAAACACCATCAAAACACAAGGACTCAGATAACTGGATAGAAATCCAAACTTGCATAATTCACTCAGAGATAACAACTATCCACCCTTACCAGCTGTGTTCCCCCCACTTTTTTTTTTTTTTTTTTCAGGGCAATGAGTCTTTCTGTACTGAGCATCAAGGGAGAAATTTTCTGTCTGTGCAGAACCAGACAATTTCTCCTCAAGAAATTCTTTCATCAGAGTATCCTGGCAAAGTTTGGTCCTACCCCCACAGCAGGTGGGGGAGTACAGAGAAGCATCAGGGCTGTGCAATGAGTGGAAATCACCACCCACAGGTGACATGTTAACCCATTCACTTTGGTGCTGAATCCCAAATTCTATCGACAGGAGTGGTTTAGTCACAGTGGAGCACTCTCCGTGCAGTTTGTTATCACGAGGAGCAATGGACTCTCTCTTCAGAGAGGAATTTCATGCATTTCCGTATAGCCAGAAATGCTGAATTTTGGCTTTTATCCTTCGTGTGAAAAAGGAATGATGACTGAACGTTAATGCCATAACTTCTTCACAGGAAATTTCTGTGGGTACAACAACCCCTAAATTCTCTGTTACCTTTCAAAGAGAGAGAACAAGGTGTTCATGATTTTTATCCTCTCTTTGTGTTTTTTAGTGCATTTTTAATGCATTTTTTTTGCTCTTCCAATCTGAAGACTGCAGCACTCAGGATCACTGTGTGCTGTGGGGCAGAGATTCTGTTCATGCTGTCGGTGCCTAAATCTGAGTTCTGTTTTTTGCTGTTGCACAATGCTTCAGCCAGGATACCTGCCACAGCTGTGCCTTTGCTGAAGGACCTGTTGCAATCCCTTTTCAGCTCCACTTTAGCAGCAGCAGGACACTCCTCTGTGAGACCTGAGCTGCCTGTGCACAGCTGGCTCCCTGCCCAAGGCACGAACAGGGATTCTTGTTCCAAGATGTTTTGCTTTTGCTCTCTTTTCTGCTCGAGGTGGCTTTGAGTGATTGTGCTCACATCCTTCCTTTCTCACATCTCTGCGTCCTCCAGCCTGAGAGCAGCCTGAGGGATCTGCTGCCTCCTCCCTTCCACCAGACTCTTGTCAAGGCTGGATGAGAGCAATAAGCAAAATTATCTTTATTTTTTTTTCCTCTGCAAATTAAAGGAGAAAACACTAAACACCATGGCATTTCTTATGGGCAGTCTGACTGCTCCAGGAGCTCATCTCATGTGGTCACTGGCACAAAGCTGCTCTGAGAAGGGAAAAAAAGTCTGCAGAGAGCAAGGATGGGTAGTCAGATCACATAAATAAAGGTCTTATTCATCACCATTAGTCAAGCATTCACTGTGTAACCTCCCTGAAAGACAGAATTTTTTGTTCACTGTTCTATTTTTAAAATGCATACTTCATGTATTATTCTTGGTGTTTTTTGTGGTTTTTTTTTGTTTTGTTTTGTTTTTAGTTTTTTTATTTTGGTGGATTTTTTTTTTGTTAGCTTTTTTTTGTTTTGTTGTTGTTTGTTTTTTTTTTTCCTTGGGAAGATAAATTAAACACAATTATGGTACCTCTATGTCCTGCATTTGATATCTTCCACCCTTAAATTAGAGTCATTTTGTTATCTACTTTCAATGTGGATGCTGCTTTTTGAAATAGAAAAGGTGATATTCAGCAAACTTTTGAATTTTGGTAAAGGGACACATGTATTCTCTGTTTATGTGCTCTGAAATACAGTAGGAATGGAGTTGCTGTTTTCAAATCTGCTCTTCAGCTATTCAAAATACCATTTTTATTTATGCAGACCCTCTTCTACCCTGATGTTTGCATCTTTTTAACCAGTACTGGCCCAGAGAAAAATTACATTTGCTGAACTCAATGCCCCAATTATCTTGTTGGCAGCTATTTTCTCTTGGGCAATGTAAAGATTTAATAAGTACAGCCTTCAAATTCCCATTTTAGAAATCATCTCAGTTACTTCTGATGGGAGGGCACACATCACAATTATTAGGAAATTGCTCAGTTTTTTCTGTAAAAGAAGCAAATATTTATTTTGTAAGCAGTGTTTTTTTCAGAGGAATGAAGAAAGACCACAGTGTTTAACAACCTTGTGAAACATTGAATGAAGACACATTATGCTCATTAAAATACCTGCCTGTCCCAAAACTTTGGTTTTTATGACCAAACAATGCCAGAGCTCCCATCTGAAAATCAGTGAATGGGGAGAGAGGAAGCTCAGTGCCAATGAATAGCAGTGGACTTAATTAAAAACTTCCTCCTCTGATGGAAAAATTAGAGTTTAACTAAACATAAATCCTCAAGGGAAAATCCCTCCAATTTAAATTAGTGGCAAAAAATAGCCCTGACTTTTCTTCAGCCACAAAGGAAAAGTTTCAATTGTTTTGAGCTTGTTGCTCTTCCTTTTCAGTTTCTAACCTTGGCAATTTACAAGGCATCATTTTTGCCAAAATGTTAATACTTTGAAACGAAGATATTTCCTGTGGAAAAGCCTCCTTTTTGGGATTGTTCCACTTGTGCGTGTTCTTTCTCTCTTTGCTTTTTCCTCTGCTTCAGAATCTTTAGTTTCTGGATTCTTGTCCGTGTGAGGCACTTCCACTTCAAAGGCAAGAAATCACAGAGGGAGAGAATTATCTAAAGCATCAGGACTTTTCCTTGAAGTGCTACAAGTACTGAAATATCTCCAGTATCTCAGATATTCAGTGTTGGTGCCTTTTTCCTTTTGAAATAAGGAGGTTTTTTTCGATGTGGAACGTCCTGAACTAAACCCCCTTAGCACTGGGTCTGGCCAACTGGAGATGGTGTGAGTGGCAAACAGGTTTAGAAGCTTCCCAGTCCATGGCACTGGTAGATGGAAAAGGAAGAAAACCCCCAAAAAAACCCCAAGAACAAAACCAAAAACGCAAAAAACTCAGCAACACAAAAGGTAAAATCAGGATTAAATTTAATTATTCATTTTAAACAGAGGGGAAATTCCTTCTGAGAATGTACTGAATAATCCTCTCTCCCAGGGGTTCTGCAGTAGCTGAGGATCTTTCACAGATTATTCTTATTAAATCAACTTGCTTAAAGCCTCAGTTACATTGCAAGGAGACAAAAGAATGAGTTGCATCCTCTAGTTAGAGGGTAGAGGTGTTTTCCATTTGGGATAATCACCCTTTCCCAGTGATTTAATACCTTGGATATGGGGATGAACTGCCAAGAACAAACATGAGCAGGGAAATCTCAAACCTGACCAATGGCAGCATCCATAACTAAGCAATCAGCCTAACTTTGATCCATAAAGTCCTTTTGCTTTGTGCTAATTGAGGTTTCTGCACTCCCCTGTGCAATCAAGCAGCAAGGGAAAAGGTGTATTGAGCTGGTTGTAGCCAGCCCCAAATTCCCCTGTATTTCCCTCTCCAAGAGGGAAGGTTTAGATTAGCAAAATTCCACTTGGATTCATTTCTCAGCAAAAATTGTTAAATAACCACTGGGCAGGAAAACTGAAATTAACTCCTCCAACCATTTGGAGGGACATCTGCAATGTCAAAAGGACAGGTGAGTTATCCCAGATTGAATCCCTGGTTTTTTATTTCAATGATTTTGGGGGTCTTTTTTTGAGTAGCTGATAAAGTAGACTTGAGGTTATGTCAGAATATGCAGCTATGAAATGCTAGGAGCTTTTACAACAATTTCTAAACATGAAAAATGAAGAAAACGGAGTAATGCTTGTTAGTATTGAATGGGGAGAATATTTTTTTTCCCTTGCAAACAGTTATTTTCATTTGTGGTGTTTTCCTCTTGGCTGATTCAGGCTGAAGACATTTATCCAGTGGCTATCCAAAATTCTCTCTGCAGTTATTTCTCTTTAGAATTAATTGTGGGTGATGTTATTTATTTTTTGGTGATAGTTTCTTGGTAATTTCACCACTAGAAATTGCTCTTCCTCAAAGACACTCAAGAGGAAAAGTCACATTTATTAAGTATGGATTATATGAACAAAGCTAATAGCTACAGAGACTAATGCTAAAGAAAATTTGTCAGCCTTAAACCCTGGCTAGAAAAGCTTGATATCTTGCATGAAGCAGAAAATTTGATAGCAAGAAGAGAAATGGAGTTGTTCCAAGTTTACCTGGCTCATACTTGAGGATGGCTCAGGTAATGGCAGTAGAAATTCCATGAGTAATTTCACTGGGAAGAGGATGCTGCCCCAACAAAATGGCTGCAAGAAAAACCAAGCTCACCTCACAGAGACTGAGATATTGGGATGAATAATGGTGTCAGGAAATGAGCCTTATTTAGCAAGTCCAAAAAGAGAAAGGAAGGAGGGTGTCTTTTGTTTTGTTTTGTTCTTGTTTTTTTAGGGAGACAGAACAATTCTGTGGATGAAGACACAGCTATTTCCAGCTCAGGAACACAACTGCTGTGGATATTTTGACAGCAAAGCCTGATGACCTCCTGTCTCCTTGAGGATCTTAATCATGCACACCAAACCGGTCAAAGAAGAGAAACATGATTTTTCAATTAACCACCTAAAGAAAGGGGTGATAAAAAAACTTGCAAGGCATAAAATTTTCTTTTTTTTTTTTTTTTTTTTTTTTTTTTTTTTTTTTTTTTTTGTGGAACAACTTGTGGGTCATGTCTACGTGTTTTTTGTTAGATCTGTTGCCTCAGAGGTTGAAGAAATGCTGTTGATTGTACCTTTTCCTACTGAATAAATCTGTTTAAATCCAAAGGATTATGTACATGTTATGTTATATTGCATGCAGGTTGTTTATAAGAGTGCTTATTTTATATAGTGGAAATATTTCAGATGAAGAGAAAGATTAATGAAGAGGATTTATTTATTTTATTGAGTTATGCCAGAAAAGTGAAGTTCCTGTAACTTTTGCCTTTATGCTTTTTTCAGTGGGTCTGCCACTCAACAAAAATAAAAGGCATCTGTGCTCACTTGCATTGCAACAAAATGTCAGGTAATAAGTTATATTTCCAGAGAAAGAAAAGTAAAAAGGAGTGGCAGGTTCTCTTGCAGTGAGATTTAGGGTGAGGAGGATGTCAGGAAATCTCCTTTTTGACCCTGAATCACACAAATCTGCTCCTGCCAAATGCTACCAGGCACCTCAGATATCAGCAGATATCAGCTCCTCCACACCACCCGTGGCCACAGCTTGGCCAAAGACTACACCTTTTCAAGCATCATTTTTTGAAGACCAAAATGCCTTTGAGGCATAAATAATTGCTGCAGAAAAGGCAGAAGTAGAAATAAAACATAGCTGTGGAAATTCAGGAGTGTTCAACCAAAACCTGCTTCTGTTGCTGTTGTAACACAATTGTTTTGCCTTTTTGCAAATTTGAGTGTCTTCAGCAAAACTCATAAGCCTGGTGCTGATGATAAATCACCCAAGAATGCGCAGCTGCACCAAGAGAAGAAAGGTCCCAAAATAAATACACTGTTTATTTTTGTAGCTGTTACTTGTTCCTAAGCTCCTTCAAAAAAAAAAAAAAAAAAGAAAAGAAAAAAAAAATCACTCAACTTGCCCAGCCAGCAGAATTTACCAGATTCTGCAGTAATTACAAGGCAGAGAGGAAAGGAAGCTGCCTTTTTTTTTTCTCAAGGTAAAGACAACAGGACATTCTCTGAGCACCTTGGCTTCAACATGATAATATTCAAGTTTTTATCAGCCCATAACACATTTCATCACCAGAGGAAAAAAAATAAAAGTGATTGAGCTGGAGCTGTCAAATGATCTCCATTATTTCATAATTATGTGGTAGGTAATTATAGAAAATTCTGGGGCATACAGGTACCTAGTCTGAATTTCAGAAAGGTCCTGACCAAGATTTCTCTTTAACCCAGGCCACCACGTCAATTAGGGAAGAATTCTCTCTGTAGGACTGGACTTTAGATTGTTCACTTTCTCTACTACCAGAAATTTTGGCCACATTGGTCTGTTGCTCTCCTGGTGGCAAACCATGAGCCTTTCCTGAAGAATGTGGTGTGTTAATTTACAGTCTGGAATGTGGTTTCTGAAGTTCTAGGAAATGAAGATAATTATGTAGCTTAGTTTGCTCCACTGAGCTCCTTTTCCATGCACATGAGTTCCATATTGCTATAAAATTTGTTAAAATTATGCTAAATACATCTCTTATTTTTGTTGAAATCCATGTTTTCCCCCCCCTCTAAAAGTAATGGCAAGAAACTGTGCTGAATTTCAAAACAAAGCACACATTTGGAAATGGCCACTTATCCAGGTAGCTTGGTAGATAATTTAGATGAACTGTAGTTTAATTATGTCTCACGTGTGTCTTGCACGACCCCTGAATGGAAACATGTTTTGATCAAGCATCTGCTCCCAAAACCCTTTGACCTGGTTCCCTGGAATAGAAATTAGCTCTGAAAGTAGCATAAATTAGCATTTAATGCTAAAATGATATTTATTTTGTCCCTGCAGGGAAGCTTTAACTATGAATGGACTATAACTTACATTAACTTATTAGAGGCTGAAAAATTCAGCCTGGAAATTCAGTTCAGGAAAGGCTGAGTTGTGAGGTGGTGGGGGAGAGGGAAGTGTGGAAGGAAAGATAGAGAAAGGAGAAGGTGCTGCCTGACTGATGTAATTGAAAATATTAACATTTTATCTGTCCAAAATAAACATCTTTTCCCCCTCTCTAAGCAAGGATGGCATCCTTGCTGCCCTGACTGCTGGGGCCTTCTGAAAGAGCAGCCCTGAAAGGTCAGATTTTCATTACATGAGTTCTGTCTGGTTATTCAAGTGAGATAATGCAGCACACACAGCTGTGAGGTGTGGGCTGTTGTGCTCTCTAAACCACAGCATTTTGTTCCTCGCTCTCTCTTGTTTCTGCACAGCTGGAACTGCCCCAAAAGCAGCTGTGCCTGGCCACTCACCCACTCCACACTCCTGCTGTGGGCATCTGCAATTTCTGCAGAGAATCCTCCCCAGTTTAGGGTTTGCTGTCAGCTCTGTGATGCCAGGGGAGACACTGGGGAGGGGGAAGATCTTTTTTTAGGCAGAACCAACCCGCTGGGAGTGCATCTTGGCACACAGGTTGGTGAAGAGATGAGACCTACCCACAAAATCTCACCTGTGCACCCCTTCACCTGCTCTCCTCAAAACCAATCTCCCTGTTTGCCTTAGGCTACCCCTCTTCTGGGGCTCCCAGCAGTGGGTAGAAGCATTTTCATAAACAGAAATGAGAGGGTACTTCTCTCAGAAAGGTGCTTCTCTTCATCTCTATCAGTTCTGGGGGAGCTCTTTCTGTATTTAAAACTCTTTTTACATGTTGTGCTTGAGCTGGTATGAAGAATCTCCTGACATGAAAGGGTTCAGGCAGGGAAATTGTGGAAGTTTTCTCAGTGTCCTGGGGTCCCTGGCCTGCCTCCTGTGCTGGATAGGGCTGCTGTCCCTGTGAGACATGAGCACACAGGAGGAATCCAAAGGGAAAAGGCTCCAGCTGAACTGCGTGCAACTCTGCCCTTCAAACTGAAAAGAAACCAACTCCAGCTTTTCTGCAAATCCATCTCTCAGGGAGAAGCTTATGACAAATCCTCCCATTTGTCTGAGAGCCCTGAAAGGAGCCAAGAGCTTTCACAAAGCTGTGGTGGAACAGGTCCCATCATGACACAGATCTGTACATTTCCAGATTATCCTGTGCTTGTGCTGGAGTGGAACCAGACATTAAGGACTCAGTCAGCATGTTTGCTTGAGCTCCATGGGAGACTTGTCATGACAGGAAGAGACATTTTTAGAGAAAGGACACTGCCTTCCATCCCTGGGTAGGCTTTTTTTGGTCTTTTGTTAACTCCTCCTCTCTGTGTATTCTTAGTAGCAGTGCTTAAATCATCAGCAAGTATCATCACACAGAGCCAGGGGCAGATCATGCACAGGTTTAAATTGGATTAATGTCACTGAGCTAGGAGTTTCTCCAAATGGCACTGGCTGAAACAGCACTTGAGGAGCCTGTGATGGGCTTTGCTGCAGAATGAAAAGCAATACCTTTGTTTTCCTTTGTCCTCTCTCCTGTTCCTACCTCGAAAGTGACAGGAGGTGACTTCTTACTTTTAGTGAAATCAGCAACTTGCTTCTATTATGGGTGGTGAGGGATTTTATAAATGTAATTCCTGTGTCTTGCATACAGTCTCTGAAAGCTATCTGCCATCTCCATTTACAGATGCTAACATTGATGGAAGTAGTAAAATGTATTGATCATTGTGGCATTATAAACATCGTAACCCTATTTTAGAAAAATTTGCACATCACAGCCCAAAGTTTCCCTGATCCCTTGGCAGTGAGGGCAGGGAATGATGTGTCTTCCTGGTGTGGGCCAGCCCCAAATCCCCGTGAGATGCAGGACCCTCCACATCCCACATTTTCCAGGTACAGTGCACTTTTTACCTGGGGAAATCGTTGTTTTAATGTGAGCAGACATCAGTGTGCCATAATGACAGATCTGTCTGTCTGTCTGTCTGTCAGCAGCTGGGCAGGCACATCTTTAAACCAGGCTCTGGTTCACATCATAATGGAAAAGGCAAAAATTCCCCGCATTTTGTATCAAGTCTGAGCCACTCTTTTTGTTTTGAGAATGCCCAGAGCCATGCCATAAAATAAAATAAATACAATAAAAGCCATGCAGAGAATGCTTGAAAGATTGCTTTCAATTTAAATTACTTTGAGTTTAAAGCAAAAACATTGGAATTGGTATTATTTCTATTATTCCAAACAGAGAGGGTTACAGAAATAAAGTTTGCTGGAGCTACTGCCTTTGAAAGAGGAGATTTTTTTCTTCTGAGGGGAGCACTGATTGGCAGCAGCACTGATCAAGTAGCAGAAGTTACTGAACCAAAAAGCCTCTTACCCTTTCTTAGTAACTATCTCAAGAGTAAATCAAAACAATCAGTTCAAAACAAATGGCCCTAAATTCCTAAAATAAGAAGTTATTTTCTTTTGAAATATGGGCTTTTTTCTCCTCTCTGTTTCTATAGCTTGACAGCACATCCCACCTCAATACACTCCTTAAAAAGTCTCATTTTTTATGGGAATTTCTTAAGCCCAAAGAATGTAAAGGTTTGAGATAAACATTTCACAATTTTTGTTTGAACAGTCAGATTTTTGGAGCAGGGCCTGTGTCCCTGTGTATTTTATCCCATTCTAGCAGGAAGGAGGCAGGTGTGTGATGGGGTCTCCTAAATATTACAGCAATGTTTTCAAATATATATTTATAAAAATAGTTGGTTAAATTAAAGTTAAAATTAGCTATTCTTAAAATAGTAAAATAATGACTATGTATACATATATATATATAATATATATATATAATGACTATATATATAGTCATTATTTTACTATTTTAATAGTATAATAATCAATAACAAGTTTTATTAATAATACACTCATTATTAATTTATAATAATATTAATTAAATATTAATATACATAAATTTATAGTAATAATACATAGTATATGGAAATAAAAATAATTCTATAAATAATAAATAAATATATAAATTAATATTAATAGAAAGATATAAATAATTTAATAATGGCGAGTTCCTATTATTATTTTACTATTATGATTTTAATCAATAATATTATTAGCATTATTCTATATATTATTAATAATAATAGTAAATAAAAATAAAAACAATAAAAATGTAATAATGATAATAAAATAATAACAACAATAACAACAATAATAACAACAACAACAAAACAACAACAATTAATAATAATAATAATAATAATAATAATAATAATAGTAATAATAATAATAATAATAATAATAATAATATAATAATAATAATAATAATAATAATAATAATAATAATAATAATAATAATAATAGTAGTAATAGAATCATGTACAGGGAAGTAAGCATGTCCTGCCAAGATTTTAGATATCCAAAGGAAGACAGCCAGGGGACCAGACAGAACCACTCATCCTGTGGCAGGCAGTGCTTAGGGATGGAGTGTCTGTTTCTCCAGTCTGGGTGCCTGTCTAGCCTAATTTAAACCCAGACTTTGTGGGAGTTCAGAGCCAAATGCAATCACATCTGCTTGATGTTCACCTTTAAATGTTTGAGAGCAATGAGAGGGGCTTCCCTTCAGAGTGTTCATGGTGCTGTCTGACCAGCAGATATTCCTGGCTTTCTGACCTGGAGGCATTGTGAAATGCTATTTGGCCTTCTTTGTGGGTGTTTATGTATGGATACCTGCCCTTATGATTTATTTTCCATCACATTACAGTTGCTGGTAACAGTGTTTGCTGTCATCCTGAGCACCTTTCAATGACCTCTGTGCTCCCATGAGCTGAGGACTCTGAGTTTGCAGTGAAATTGGGCTGCCCAGGTTGTTTTTTCCACTTTGGCCAAATTTTTCACTTGTGCTGTCCAAAACCAATGGATTTCTGTGTGTGAGAAGAGTACTGCCCTTCATGTTCTCAGATTTAATTTACAGACCACAATCATAGGGAATTTCTGGTCATCCCATGGATCTCAGAAGGGTAGCACTGAGGACACAAGGCAAAGGTTTTTTCCCTTCTGGTACACAAAGGGTGTGTGCTCCAAAGGCTCACAAATGTGAACCCAAACCAGGTTTGAATGCAGTTCTCAGGTCTCTATAAAGGCTCCAGAAGAAGAAGCCTTATAGAAGGCTCCATTCTCCTATAAATAAATAAAAAAATCAAATAAATGTGTGCCCGTGCTCCTCAGGAGCTACAAGAGTGCTCAGGCTCACAGCAAATGAAGAAAGAGACACCTGGAGTTCGTGGCACCCACACAACTCCTAGGGGGAAAAAAAATAAAGTTTAATTCTTTTTTAGGTTTATGAGTTCTTTGTGAGCCCAGTCTCCCTTCTGGTTTGTTCACCGGGTACTGCTGTGGTGCAAGGCATTCAGCTTTTCATTCCTGCCCACTCCTAGATAACACTAAATCACACATTTTCCACTGGTAGTTTTTCCACACTTGTGTTATTACTAGAGCAGGCTCAGGGAAGAAAAGTTGGCATACCTTGCTGAACCTTTAAAAAAATTTTTTTTCCCTCTCTTTCTCACAGTTGCCTTGTTAAAATGAACAAGTAGGAAAAGAACTACTACAGAAACACTTTTTTTTTTTTTTTTTTTTTTTTTTTTTTTAAGATATTCCTTTCTTTGCTCTGCCACTGAAAAACAATAGTTTATCTGAAAGGATCATATCTGTCAGAGGCATGCTCTGATGGAGAACAAAAGGCAATTGTAAAAGGGAAAAAAATTATTCCTCCCTTCTTTCTTGCAAGAGGAAAATATCCCTCTTCATGACTATCTGATTAGAGTGTCTTGCAGAAATTCAGTGAAAGAATAAAAATCTCCTTTGCCTGTTTTATGGGAAAAGAAGGAAAATTATGTTCAGCAGTCTCTTTAGTGCACAACAGAGACAAATTTCATCATCTGCTCTGCCCATCAATCTAGGAGAGGATTTCCCTGCTTCCTGAATAGGTTGGAAAATTGTCCAAGACTTCCCTTTAGTAATTTGTGCTACAGGAGCAGAGATCTTCCAAATGCCAGCCCACAAATAAAAGCCTCTTTATCAAGAAAGTGAAAAGCAAGTGACAAGCCAGAATTCTGCGTTACCTTAGAAAAAACCCGCTCTGTCCTTTGTCCTGATGGACCAGCACATAGGAGAGTATCCAAATGAAAGATGTGGTGTGGGAGGAAAAAAACCGAAATCCCTTCTGGCCTTCCTTGCAACACTTGTAGTGAGGAACTGCTGTCTTGGGGGAGTGTGGTTTTAGAAAACTTTTCTACATTGTGGGTGCAGAAAATAAATGGTCAGACTGAGAAGCTGGAGAGAGGACTGGAGCACACAAGTCCAGGCAGGAATCCTGGAGAGTTCCTAAATCTCCTGCCCTTCTGTGGAGAAAAGGAAAGGCAAAATCCCACTTTCATTTTGCGAGGACAAGAAAAACAGAGAGGACAAAACCAACAAAACTGAAACTGAAAATGTCTGTAAAGATATCTGAGAAGTCTATTAAAAAGCTTTTTTATTTGTCCCATCTCAAGTTCCATGTATTTTTGTTGCTTGATAACAGGCATCTGCTACCTTTCCTGTTTTATTTTCCTCTTTGTCCACTGCTTGTTAGTTGCTTTGGATTGTGACTCCAGAATCCCATCAGTGAATATCTGTCATGTGGTCTGCCTCAGAAATAAACACTCTTTTACCATCCCAACTTCTCCAACAATAGGTCAATATTTGATTTCTTCTCAAAAGTACCAGGATGTGGAAATGCCTTTTGAAAAGCCTCCTTGTCTCCCAGGGGTGCAGACACACCTGAGAACGCTGCAAGGAAAAGCAAAATCATGGAGAGAATGAGTGGGAAAACAAAGAAATTGGGACACAAACCCAGAGAAAACTCCCTTGTCTCAAAAACTGTAAAATGCTCTGTGCAAATGGCTTTGCATTGAAAAGCTGGGTTTAAAAAGTTAAAAGAAAATGCATTTTGTATTTGCATTGAGGCAATTAAATGGCTCTCTGGAAAAAACTGCTTGCCTGAAATTCCTTCTCTGCCTCCTGCCAGACTCAAAAAATTGTCAATCTTGCAGCAACATCACTTTCATGTGTCCTGGTTCTTCCAATGTTTCTTCTGAATTGCTGTGAAAGGAATCTGGAAAAATCTTTTAGTTTGGTTGGAAGAAGTGCTGCTCCTAAATGCGGAGATTTCCAGTTGTAAAAATGTATTTTAAAATGCTGTTGCTAAACATCTGGTGAATAAAAAAACCTTTGTTGTTCATTTATTTTTGTCTTTTCAAACAAATGTCTTGCTTTGCCATGGAGCTTCTTCCACCTCACGGTCTGCAAAGAGCAGCACCAAGTTTTGACTGGGGGCAGGAGGAGAGCTTTGGTCAATTTTGATAAACATGTCATAAACCAAATATTGTGGTGCCCGTGATTTGACTGAAAAATCAGTGGGAACTGGTTTGTTCCTCCTCAATCTCGCTGTGCAGGTCTTGCTGAACATTTCTGTTGCCAACAGCATTGCCAAATTTATGGACTCCGTGCTTTACATACTTTTGTTATTAAAACAATAACCCAGGACATGTCCCAGTATTGCTAGGATGAACCAGGGTAGATTGCACAGGACCATGTCCAGCAGTATTTTGAATATTTCTGAGGGTGAAGCCTCCACAACTTCTCTTGGTCCTGTAGATGACCAACCTACAAACACAGCAGGAGTTTGGAAATTTTTCTGGGATCACTGGCAAGGAGCAGGCAGTGGTGACAATGCCAATCCAGGGTCTTCTTCAGGGTTCCTTACATGGATAAGAGCCAAGCTGTCAGTAGCCTGGCCCAGCACATGTCAAAAAATGACATCTTTTTCCTGGCATAATATGGATTTCACCCTCATTCTGCAGAATGCAGACATTAAAATTCTGCATGCCAGTTAGAACTTCCAGGTAAAAATGTCAGACTCCCAACCCTTAACACCAGCTACCCTCTCCTTCAACACAGTCACTGTGTCAGCCTTGGGAGCTGTGTATTTCCTTCTGGAAAAAAAAACAAAACAAAAAAAAACCAACTCAAACCCAAAGGGTACACATTCAAGTGTTGAAAGAAAAGATAAATAATGAGAGAAATGTTTCAAGAATGCAGAATTTTTCAACAAGTTCTTAAGGACTGCTGAGTTATTAGCACCTCCTAGAGAATTTGGGATTTCTTCTGCAGTCTTTGTCTCCCTGGCAACGAAAGTTTGGTGTAACAGTACTGTTAAATTATGATGTATTCTGTTTCCTCCGTGCCTTAACGAGAGACATTAACTAGAAAGAATCATGCTGGAATGGTGACTTCACTGCAAATAATTTTAAAACCATTTCCTTTGAGGCTCTAGACTCACTCAGCTTTCAATAAATTTTACAAGAAATTTCACCTTGC
The DNA here is from genome assembly GCF_022539315.1 of Serinus canaria. Classification (NCBI taxonomy): domain Eukaryota; kingdom Metazoa; phylum Chordata; class Aves; order Passeriformes; family Fringillidae; genus Serinus; species Serinus canaria. The sequence continues at coordinate 6,792,560 of NC_066343.1, forward strand.
AAAAAAAAAAATAAAAGCAATAATTACGTGTATGGTATATGTATGAAAGCTAACAAAAGAGGAGTAGGGGATATAAAATTCTTACAAAAGAATACATTTTGGAGTTGATATCTGTTTTCTAGAAAAGGAAACCAAAGCAAAACACAAACCACATTTGAATGAAACAGCAGAGCTCTGGTTAAGAGGTTCTGGGTTAGGATTTCCAATTATAACATTTACAGCAATGCTGAAATCTGTCTGCTTTGCTGACTTCCACTTGCTGGCCATCTGTTGTTTTGCCTGTTAAAATGCCTTTCTGGAATTTTATCAGACTTTCTCTTACATACAAGCCCTAGAAAGCCAATTACCTTCCTGTATTTGCAGAGCACTGTGCACAAAATAAGTGCAGATGTGACTGGCCATTAGGTGAAAGCAATGTGGAAGCATTGAGTGTGATAATACGCTATTAATTATGTTATTAATTTATTATTACTATGTAATAATACTCTATAACAGTACTGTAAAAATCTCTGGGAAAATTGTGCACTTGTAGCAGTTTTGGGGTTATTTTTTGGTACACAGAATTAACTGACCACAAAATCAGAACAGGTTATCCACACATTAACCCAGTTATTAAAAATTATGAAGTTGTTGTATAAATGTTGTCACCATGTTAATCTCCTCCTTTGTTAATATGAGCATGTGCAGTGCACAGATCTGTTTTGGAAGAACAGAGGTCAACCCTGTCCAAAAAAATCAAATCCCAGGAGTTTGGTTGGATTCCTGAAGTGTCATTAATGACAACAAGCAGGAATGGAATCTGTCTTTAGCCATCACATCTGGAGTTCTCTGCTTGCCTTCCTCTTCAGCATCACCCTGTGTCAGGCAAAATGAAATATTAGGCAAAATAGTGTAAAATATTAAGTATTCTCATATGTTTGGTGTCCCCCTCCAGCCCCACAGACACTAAGGAATTAGGCAGAGATAGATATTGACATTTCCTGACATGTTTTACACACAAGTCACACCCAGTGCTCTGACAAACTTCAGTCTGGAGATTCACACTCAGGGATTCACCACGGTCTCACTGAAGGCTCCATGAGACATCTCTGACCTTGCTTCTTTCCCATTTCAGCAGCTTTTCAATTTAATACTCAGGTGTTCTTGGCCACTCAGGTTTCCTTGCAGAAAGGCTACAACATGGAATTTTTCAGAATATGTCTTCCTTGAACTGTTATGGTTAAGGAATAAATTGCGTGTTGGTAAGCACAGAGTGAAGAAATGAGCAGGAGCGTGGGGATGGAAAGGAGTCTGGGAAGTTCTGGAGGCAGAACTTGGCTTTTTTCTGCCATAAAAGCAGCAAATCTGTCCCCCAGAACGTCCCCAGCTGAAAAAAAAAAAAAAAAAAAAGGAGGTGATGGAGGCTGTAGGGTACACGACAGACATAAAATCCATTCAGGGACTCCAGTTCCTTTTCATGTCAAGCTAGAGGACATGGAATGAAATCCATGTACTTTAGCCTCCAAAACAGGGAAAAGGTGCTCAACACCACCCAGGTAATCTGTGGAACCTCTTGCTCCAGTGCACTTGCAGTGATAGCAAGGAGAGTCCTTAAAATTTAGGAGAAAAATCTGTAAAGGACGGATTTTTAGGAGAAAATCTGTTTAGGAGAAAATTAATTAATATTAGGAGAAAAATTAATAGGAGAAAAATCTGTTGAGGACTGTTGAACACAGATAAAAAGCCTCAGGCACTGGGGCATCCCTGAACTCCAATTTCACAGCCCAGCTGTTTTGGGATGTTTTGGGACATCCCAAAATATCCCTTTGGGATGCTCCATGCTCCTTCTGCTCTGTGCTCCTCTCTGGGCACCTGCTGCTGACCACTGCAAACCAGGAGGTTTGGTGGCTCAGCCTCATGACTCATTTCCCTCCTGATGAAACGTTTTGAAATCACAGCACTTGGACCAGGTTGGAAATTCTTCAGTCTCTGTGGAGAAAAATCTGTCAGCATCCCAGGATCATGAATAATAGGACTTGCTGCCTAATTGCAGGGAATGGCCTGGCTGTGTTCCTGCCAAAAACTTGTCAAGGTGAATTATTATGTATGAGGAATATAATCTTGTCCTGCTTTTGTCTGGGATAGGGCAAGATGCTGTGAGATTTTGAAACTAATCTAGTGTAGATCTAGTGTGGATGAGCACAGCCAAATTAATCTCAAAGGATGGATGTAGCTGAAGATTATTTTTATCAGCAAATAATAATATTATATGCCATATCCTGAGAGAAAAAAACCCCAAACCCAGCGTTGCACAATCTTTATTTTCCAACCAACCTGGCCAAGTAATTTTCTTATCTATAGCATTGCATTTACTGGCTTGATTGATTGTTCATATTCTTTGCCTCAGAAAATACATTTTAAAATATGTAGAAAACACATTACAATATCCAGGTTTTGATAAGATCCAACATGTTGCTATGGAAATGCAGAAGGTCAGCTGAAAATATTTACATGAGGATAATTTTACATGAGGATAATTTTATTTTTCTTTAGGTTTCTTTACATGAGGATAATTTTATTTTTTCTCTGCCTTCATTCATACTCCACTTGGGGAAATTTATATTTCTGACTTGACTGGATCAGGCTTTGAGAAAAGTTTTGTTAGTCCCTGATAGCTCTGCCTCAGCTTTCCTTCAAAAATCCCAGCCATGTTAATAACTCATTCTCTGTGTAACACTTCATTTTCTGTGTAGAACTTCTGTGCAGATCACAGGGATGTCTCTGCACTTTCTCAGATCCAGCACACTTTTCAGTCACAAATTATTTGAGGACAGAAAAAAATCTTTTTCTACCTTTATTAACTTTTGCAAAAATTAATAAATGTAGAAGAAGAATTTATTTAAAAAGAAATCCACTTAAATCATGCTTATCACCACTGCCCTAAAAGCTGCTGACTGTAGGAATGAAAAAAAAAAACCCTACAAGATTCCAAAATTATGTTGCATTCTCCCTGCCTTCACCTCGTTTGGATTCCTGCTGCTTCCATTCCCTTCCTGCCAGTTGAAGAGACATCTGCAAAGCCAGGAGCTTCACAGCTCAGGGTAAAACCACAGGACTGCACTGCAGGACAGAGCATCCTTCAGTGTGCCCAGAGGAATGAAAAACAGAGATATAACCAGCAGCTGCCACCTGGCATTGCACTGCTATGCTAAAGTGGCACTCTGTTTCCACTCGGGGAGAAACCAGAAATATTTAGGCCAGCTCTACAGGAGCAAGGCTTCCATCAGCTTCACCCAAGGACAAAGAGTGCAAATGACAAAAACCAAGCTCACAGGTCAGCAGCAGCTGCACGTGGCCGCTGCTGAAGGGAGAGAAGCCTCTGACACAAGACCTGTGTCCAGGCCTGCTGTGAAACTCTGTGATTTAAGAAAAAATTGTTCCCACGTTTGGGGTTTGGAAGTCTGAGGCTCAGCACAGGTGTTAGAGCCGAGAGGGAGGAGCAGAAACACATCCGTGAGGATTTCTCTGAGCTGCACATCCTGTGTGGGGCATCCTCCTTCCCTGCCCCTTCCATTCCCTTCCCTTCCCATCCCATTTCTCTTCCATTTGGTTTTTTTTCCCATTTGCTTTCCACCCCTCTCTTTTCCCAGCCCCAGAGCAGGCAGCTGTAGCAGGAAAAAGAGCTCTGTGGGTTCAGAGGTGGCACCTAAGGGCACGGAAGGTGTTTTCCCCCACAGACAACACCGCCAGGCAGGTGAAAGGGATGGGGAGAAGGGCTCAATGAGATGCATCCCAGAGTGCCTGTTCACTTGGTTTTTTTCAAGTGGGTGTTTAACAATTTAGGGGTTATTTTGTTATTTTAATTTAATTTTATTTTATTTTTATTGTGGGGGGTTTTTTTGGGATTTTTTTTTTGTTTGTTTGATTTGAATTTTTTTCAGTTTGGGTTTTTTTTTGTTTTGTTTTCTTTTGTTTGTTTTTTTTGTTTGTTTGTTTGTTTTGGTTTTTTTTGTTTTTTTTTTGTTTTTTTTTGGTTTTTTTTGTTTTGTTTTGTTTTGGGTTTCTTTTTTTTTTTTTTTTTTTTTTTTTTTTTTTCTTGTTTTTGAGCCACTGAAGTTACTCTAAAGTCAGCTGAGCTTCAGTTCCAACAGCAGTGAGCAACATCTTTGAAAAGGGTAGTGGCCAAACTTCCTGTGCTTTTACTGCATGAGAGTTTATTCTAGCTAAAACTGACTGCACTCACCCCAAATATCCCTCTTCTGTTTGTGGAAAGGGAGTTTCTAATCCACCTGTTTCCAGCTGGAAACAAACAAAAAAAATTTATAAAATGTCATTGTCAGGCTTTGGGTTTCACAGCCCATCTCCTCCTCTCCACCTCCTTTGCTATGTGTGAGCAGAATTTGAAAGCTGCACCTAAAATTCAAACAACCAAGGAAAAGGAAAATCAAGAGCTCAGGGTCTTTCAAGTGGGAAATGGAAATGTTTTGAAGCATGGTGAAAAAAAGAGAATTATTCTATAATTTTAAATGCTTAATTTTTTTAGTAATTCTAAATCATCCATAAATTGATGTATGGAATGGAGAGAGATGATTTTAAGACTATTTTGAAAATTAAGAAAATAAGAATAATTTAGATCTTAAAGGTACCAAGAGGTAAATTTATCATGTGGAAACTGCAGCTGTGGCCTGAGTGAAGTTTCAGCAAACCCATTTTTCCATAATTTTATTTGAATACAGTTGCACATTTTATCACTTCTTATAGGGCTGCTGTGTTTAGTTAAGTTTTAAGTCATCAAACCCACACCAGTGGCAACTCACACACTAATTTTCTACTGAAAACCAGAGTAGATCAAAAGTTTATGTTAATATATTGTCATGTCTACATTTTTTTAAAGGAGAAATATTGAAATTTTAAAGCAAATTCAATTTTCACTTGCCTGCTAAACTTTGGCAAAATAAAAATCTACTCCCTGTTAAGAGTCAATTTTCAAAGGACAAATATTTAAAATGACTAAGGAGGAGAAAATTCAGTATTGGCAATTTCTACTTTTCACAGGCTTTTAGAAAAGGAATTAGATATAAATTGTCAGCTCATGAAGAATATTTGTCTGCCTTTTGTAACTCTTCAGTAATCTAGCTGATGGATATTTCAGTAAATTTTATATTCTGCTTTCAGGTGTCTTCTGCAGTCCTGCAGGTAAGACTGCATGCTCTCATGATTATCTCTGCATGCACATAAAAAAAAAATATTGGATTGCAGTTTTGCATAAATGTTAATCTTTATTCCTCCAAGGTAATGAAAAAATGGATCTTCTGAGGTTTTCTGCAGACTGCCCAAGCAATTTATTAAGTTTGCACCCACTCAGGGTGTGGGTAAGCCTCATCAGCTCATGGAAAGTTTTAAGAAGTTGATAACTTTAACACTTATTAGATGTTTAGATGAAATACATTCCAGAAGAACCTTCTAAGTTTGAATTTTTGGGGAAAAGATTGTTCTTTCTGTATTTCTGCTGCATATTTACTTCCTAATTTACCACTATCTTGAAATAAAGATTCCTGTTCATCTAAAAAAAAACCAAAACAAACAAAAAAAAAAAACCCCAAAACAAACAAAAAAAAAAAAACAAAACCCCACCCCCAAAAAAACACAAAAAACCCCACAAAAAAACCCCAAAAACCCCCCCCAAAAAATTAAAAAAAAAACACAACAAAAAAAAATCCCAAAAAAGGAAAAACAACCTTTAATTGTGTCTGCCATCAGAATTAGGTAGCAGAAAAGGAATACACATATTTGGAAACCCAGCATGAAGGCACATTTGACCCAAATCCAGAGAGTAAGAGCTGAACTTAAAAGGAAGACACACAAGGGAATAAACAATCCTCTTCTTATAGACCTTTATTTTACTTCTAAGAGGTTCCAGTGTGGAAATTCAGGATATAGAGAGCATCTGACAGGTTTTATTCCCACTGAGGTCAAAGAAAAGTGTTTCAATGACTTCAGTGAGCTTTTTAGTCATGCTAATCTCCCAGGGCACTGTGATTGCATAGCAAAAATCTATGGAAAAAGAGAAAGGGGCTTTTGGAAGTACAAGCAGGAAGGCAGAATTCACACTGGTGCTTTTACTTTTGTTTCTAAAAGCAGCTCCATGTATTCCACCTACATAATGAAAAGGGATTATAGTAACTGTTGATATTGATTATTGACCAGTTAATCTGCTCTGCCTTGGACCCAGCAAAATGGAACACCTAAAAATCCAATGTGGATCTTTTCTGCTCACAGCTGCTGTATGCAGAAACAGAAAAATCCTCCTAATAATCTGATTTAATTGTTTGGTTTTTGTTTTTTGTTTTTTTTTTTTTTTTTTTTTATTTCCTGTATAAACTTTACTGCTTGTGTAGATCTTGAGGTTCATCAAAAATAAAGGAAAACAATAAAACAAGATGGTTGCATGTGGATTTGTCTTCAACACTTAGCAATGCTTTATTCTTGGTAATATGATGGTCCAAACATGGATTTTTTCCTTCTGGGAAAGATAAAAAGGCTTTCTTGAATAAAAATAATAATCACCATTAAATATATCTTTAACGTGTTGTTTTTAGAAAAGCGCAACCCGTTGGTAAAATTAGATATTTGTCCAAATATGTAAAAATAATATATTTTTGAAAGAGTCTCCAAAGTTCTACAGAATTCTTTCCTTCTTCTTTCATGTTAATAATTGCTGGTAAAGATGTGCAAGGTGAAATTCTGCTTCTGTTGAGGTAATCCACTGGCTGCAGAAGCTAAACATGCTTCAGTTGATATTTTTACATCTCAGGTCTCCTCAATATCAACAATTTTAGAAGTGGGTTGAAAAACCATGGTGAAGAAATCTGTTTTTCATCTCACCAAGTTGAATCTTTGCACAACAGCATCATTGTTTATAACTATTACCTGAGCAGGACTCAGTGTTTATCCAGTTTTTGCTACAACTGCTAAAATATTCTCAGAATGATTTTTTTTCCTTCCTTTTCTTCTTTTGTCATTTTGCCATTTTATTATCCCCAAGAGAATGTGATCTATTCATAAAAAATAGTTTTTCTTTTATCTTATCCTATTTTTTTTCTGAATAAATCATAGTTTATTTTCAGGAAAGATATTAGGAACTGATTTAAAAAAAAATTCTCCAACTCATGTCTGCTTTTCTCTGCTTTGGTCTCCTGAATATCAGATACATCCTGACAATTTGAAAAATGCCCATCTTTTTCTTTCATGTTTTGCCCATCTTCCATCAGTTACTTTTTATTCTCCTCTATGGAACCATGACATATACCATGAATTTTATAGAGATTTTTATTCCTTGAGCTGTGCATCAGGCTCGAGTCATCCTCTGGGGGATTTAAAGAATATCCCACCCTGGCAGTGCCTTAGTGCCCCTCTGTTGAAGATGGTTAAGAGATCCAACACTGAGAGCTGAAAATTTTGTGAAATCAAAATGAATTCTTTCAGCAAAAAGAGAGAAAACAAAAAAAAAGAGATTTAGTGTTGATCTTCTCTTCTAAGATCAGTGTTTTTTAGGAGGCCCTGCTAAATTGATAAACTCTCCAGCAGGCTACAGAGGTATCAGTAGAGACCTTGAAGCCAAAACAACTAGGATTATAATGAAAACTATGACATTGCTATTGTTACTATAGTTGGTGTAAACACCTGAGTCTGACAGGCAGCCAGGTAAAAACACTCAGTTACCCTGGGTGCAAACGTCAGGCAGCTGAGGTGACTGAAACTGAGACCAGAACAGCAGCCAGGGGTCCACACCTTTCACAAACACCAGGGGCATGCCATGTGGGTAAAAATAACAATTTCACCATGTCCAAAAAACCTTGAGGCCATCAGGAAAAAATATCTACACAGACAGATTTGGGTGAGTGCAAATATTTCACTTCAGCGCCTTTGAATTTATTTATTTTATTCCCACCTAAGTAACGTTAGGCTTGTGACTTAAAACAGTTTTGATAGGAAAAAGTGTGGTTAAAGGCCTTCTGAAGAAATGAAACTTCAGGCCAAGAAGTGTGGGTCAGCCTTGGATGAAGGCACTTCCAGGCTCAGCTGCAGGGAACAAAAAAAAAACCGGGAACAGAATTCCTCCTTCAGCATCGCAAACATTTTCCTCAATTTTTGCTTCAAGAACTTCTCCCTCTCTTGACTCCTCTAACATGAAAACTCACAATTCCTGCTCTGGGGCAGTGTCTTTCCAGGCTGAGGGTGGAAAATAGAGGAGAAGGAAGGCAGGCATGGGAATGTGTGAGCATTCCAAAGGTGGAAGATTAACAGCTCTGATTTCTAGGCTGGGTCTTGAAAGCAGAACCACAGAGGAGGGGGGGAAAAGAAAAGAGTTTGTCAGTGGTGTAGTCAGAAAAGCAAACAAGGAGTGTGCAAAAGAGATGTTTTAGCCAACTAAAAATTTATTTAACTCCTTTATTCAGGCTTCAGAGAAAATTAAAACTCCCTCAGAATTAAGAAAACGTGTGGTTTCCAGTTAAAGGAACAATTTTCCAAAGGCCCAAATTAACCCTTTCAATCAACTTGGAATCACACCTTTGAAAGTCTTTTTGTGGCATGGGGATGAATGATGTCTCCAAAGAAATATAAAATTACAAGGATATTGCATTTTCTTACTGCTGATGAAAAAAAAAAACCTGCAATAACTAACAAAAATTAAGAATATTTGTGGAAAAACAATTCTGCTGTGTTCTAGCAGCTCAGAGACCCCAAACATTGCAAGGAACTAAAGAGTAATATCAGAATTAAAATTAATACATTAAAAAACCAAAAGCAATATTCCTTTCTAATCCAGTCCAAACAAGTTCAACAAAGCCAACATAGGAAAAGTTAAACCTGAGCTTAAAATAATTTATTAAATAATATATTAAAATACAGAACTAAATTAAGTTAAATTAAAATAGATATAAAATATATTAAAATAATAAAACATATAATAGATATATATATAAAATAGAAAAATTATATTATTATAATAATATACCTTTGTCAGCATATTATTAAAATATTGTATAATGTATAATTAAAATATATATTGAAATATATGATTAATAATATATTATCAAAATATATATATTAAAATAAATAAGAATAAAATATATATATATTAAAATATAGCTAGATAGAGATTAAAATACAGTATAGTAAAATACATTAGTATATATTTAGAAATTTCATATTTAAAAGACACTTAAAAAATATCAGCAGGGATCAGACACAGACCAGCAAGGGACTGAGGAGCCCCTGTGGTGGCAGAGAGCAGCCTCGGGCTCTGGTCCCTGCTGGTGGCATTTTCTGCTGAACCATCTCTGAGGACTTCTGTTGTGCTCTGTATTTCTAAGGGGCTTCACTCTTGATTTTTTTTTTTTGTTTGGTTGTTTTTGGGTTTTTTTGGTTTTTTGGTTTTTTTTTTTTTTTTTTTTTTTGCTTGTCTCCTTCACCTTTATTTCTCCAAATTTTCCTGTCAACAGCAGCCCCTGTCCAGAACTGGCTATAAAATATGAGCAGCGCTGACAGAACAGAGGACACAGCCTCAAGCTGCACCAAGGGAAATTTAGGTTGGATGTCAGGAAAAAGTTTTTTACAGAAAGGGTGATAAAGTTCTGGAATGGCTGCCCAGGGAGGTGGTGGAGTCCCCATCCCTGGATGGGTTTAAAAAACTTGGGTGTGGCACTGGGTGCCAGGGTTGATCTGAGGTGTTGGGGCTGGGTTGAACTCCATGGTCTTGAAAGTCTCTTCCCACCCTGTGATTCTAAACCAAAATATTTAATTATGGTAATATAATGTGTTACATAAATATGTTGTATATTGTGCATTATGTCACAAATAATATAGAATAGAAAATTTAAATATATAAAACATACATTGAAACGCATGCTGAAATTCAACAAGAAGCCTAAACCCATCTTCCAAAGCTCACACTTATATTTTATCTATTGTGTAAAATTCTGTGTACATTTTGTTAAATATACATGTCATATAAAATTGTTATAGACTTATATAATGTACATAAACCATTTCTTACAACACAATTACATAATGATATAAAAAGCTACAATTCCTCCAGAGAGGGGCTGAGAGATGAACACCTCACTGCAATGCAGGAGCTGAAAGGTTTGGTCTGGTGCAACCTCCTGTTCCTCACAGGATGCCAGCTCCAAAACCATCCCTGCAGAAGGGGAGTGACAAACACAAGGGAGCCCCAGGGATCTGCCAAAAAACCGGGACCTCAGAGAGAAGACAAACCCAGCAGCCACCAAACCCAGCCTTTTATTGGTGGTACCACTAGATGGTATCCATTCTCTAACTTTCCCCTTTTATTTTTTTTTAAATTTTTTTAGTTTCTTTTTTCTTTTTTTTTTCTTTTTCCCTGTCAGATGCTATTTCAACTTGCACTGACACAAAAATGTGTATACTGAGTGAACTCAAACAGGTACTTAAGGAGTGGGAGCAAGTCAGTAATTTATTAATTTTTAGTAATAAATTTGGTTTTTTTTTTGCTTTTGTTAGACTTCATCCTCGTGACAATTCACACAAGAGGGCTTGGATGAGCACATCCACCACCTCTATTTCACCTGTTTGCAGCAGAGATCACCAGCCAGGAGGAGAAATGTGGTTTTTTAAGTCAGCCAGAGGAGTGGTGGTGGAATTCTCACCCAGCCAGCAATCCCACTGCCTAGCTGGTGCTTTTTTGGCTGATCTAGCAACAGGTGGAATCTGTTTATTTTTACACTCTTTAAAGGGGAGATGCTGTTGGAAATGAACTGCAAATTGCATTAATGTGCTCAGCTCCTCCAGCTCTAATGGTTGGACTTGGAAAGCAGCTCTTTAAAGCCCCTCAGCCCCAGCAGCCCAAGGAGAAAATCTGAGTTTCCCAGAGACTGCACAAGCCTGTTTCCACTCCCAGAGCTGTATCACACAAGAGCACTTGCCCACAAAATGACAGAGTGCACATTTTCTCCAAAATGCTATCCCCAGCTTCAGTAGCTCTTTCATCTTCTTGTAGCTGTATTTTTGATCTCTCTCTTCCCCATGCCCAGGAGTGATTTTTATTTATTTTTTTTTTTTATCCCGTGCTTTGCTTTTCCTTCGTTAGTGGGAAACCCTGCAGTCAGACAATAATTTGCTTCAGAAATGTGGGTTTCTCATAACAGACACAGTGGAAGGAGTTAATCTGTCAGGTGTCCTGGCAGTGAAACACAGGTTCATTGCACCTTCACTGCATTTTTCAACTCTGCCACCCTCATCTGAGCTTTAGCAAGGAAAAAGGGAAAGTAACTGTGGAAGAAAATATTGCTGCAGCCCTGCTACAGCCTCCCAAACCTGAGGACTGTGCACTCAACCACACTTCAGTCTGCTTCTTTTTTTTTTTTGTGTGTTTTCTTTCAAATACAGTTGCTCAGTGGAAGCATTTTTTAAATTCCTGAGAGCCAGTGTCACAGCCTGCACTGTATTCCTCCTGATCTCACTTGCTTGCCCAACTGATTATTCCCTCCTGAATAATCAGCTTTTCCCAATGGCTCTTCCCAAGTGGATTTTCCCAAAACAATTTATGAAGCAAAGATGACTTCCAGTGTTCTAGCATAGCCAGGTGTATGGGAGGAGGGCAAACAGGCACGGATTTTTTTTACCACTGGGAGAAAAAAATGTGTATTAAAACCATTCATTCATTGTATCAAAAATGAGCTGTCAGTTAAAAGGAGGTTTTGCAAATAACTTGTAGTGGAAGAGGTTTTTATGTTTCATGAAGAGTACTATAAACCATCAAAAATATAATTTTCTGTGAGGTGGATTCATTGTTTACCAGCTGAAATCATCCTTTGGACTTCTTTCCAGGACACATACCCCTCATCTCATCCTGGGACCTGCAGGAGGAAAAGAGAAGTAAAATTTAAACTGAAACTAATCAATATAAGGTAACATCTTCCAGGCAGTTCTGACAAAAATCTTTTTTTTCTCTGTGCTTGCAAGCCTCAGCTGATTTCTCACTGTCTGAAAACAAGCAGGCTGCAGCTAGAGCTTTTCCTGCAGCTGTATTACACATGGATTATGCTTTCTTGGACTTTTTTTTTTTCTTCCTGACACCTAAGAAGTGCAACTACTTACTTTGGGAGGTCACATTTGTCACACTTATTTCTCCCTCCAGCTGCTGAGCTTCATAAAATGTTAAGATCTCTGCATCTCCAAGACTTTTTTTCTCTTTCTGTCAAGCTGGCCTGAAACTGGCTGGTGGGTCAGTGAGGGTGTAAAGGGACACACAGCAAGACAGACAGACACATGCAGCACATTGCAGTTTTTCCACTGTTTTTTTGGGGTGGAATGCTGAGGTCAGGCTGCCATTAGAGAGAAAACTACAAGCAAACCCCATTTTTTAAAATCTGGGGGTTAACCAAGACCCCAGCAGAGCTGCAGGGCTGTGGTGACTTGGAGCTGGCTGCTGGGCAGGTGAAAACATTTTCTTGGCATGGGGGGGCCAGGCTTTGGTGAAAATGTAGCCCAGATGGTGCAGAGTCAGAAATGATAAACTGCAGTTGATGCAAGGCAAGGAACAGTCCTGCCAATTTTTTTTTGTTTTTTTTTTCTTTTTTTTTTTTTTTTTTTTGTTCTTACAGGAAGAGAGGAACAAGAAGGAAGTTAGAAATTCCTTTTCTCCTGGATGGGACAGCTATGCCTACATTTTTGTGTTAAACCACAGCTGGTCTCCTTCTATTTCTCTAATCTCTGATTACCAACATAGCTCAGCTTCCATGAAAAATCATATTCATCTGGACAGGTGAGGATTTTAAGCTCTAATTCAATTAATTCAATGCCAGTCACTCCAGAATCTAACTAAGCAACTTCTTGAATACCTATGGATTTAACAGGATTTAGGAAAAGATGAAATACAAGATTCTGCAAAATTTGGATTGATTTTAGAGACCATTAAAATAAAAAATTAGAGAACTCTTCATTACTTAAAGGAGGGTTTGGGGTAAGCTTTACTTCAAAGAAACCAAGTGATTTCCTGCCTCTGTAGGGGCCAAATTAATTCATTTGGCATTAATCTGACCTGTGGATTGCAAGATTCCATACAGCAAATTTGCATCAAACCCAGCAGAAAGAGCAAAACTGTGATATCTGCTACTGCTCAGAATCCTCCCTCAGTTATTTTCCCAACAGTGAGGAATGGCTAAAGAAAATGGAATTGCACACAGGAAAAAGGAACTGTGTCAATGATTTCTGATTCTTTAGCCCGTATGTACTTTGCGTGTGAAGATTCCCTGACTTGCTCCAGAATTGCAGGTTCCATGCAATTTTATGTATTTCTGAAAGTTTTTTGTTCAAAGCCAGCAGATCCAAGTGCCCAGAGGAAGTCCTTGGCCACTTACCCCTTGCATTTATTGAGGATAAATAGCACTGCTGGGTGATCCAGGGCTTCCAGCATGGAAACAATTTCTAAGTTGTGCTTCTAAAGGGAGCTGAGTGCATGCCAGCAACAAATAATCTGTATTTATTTGATGTGTTACTCCTCCAATGGATAACCTGACACAGCTCAGAAAAAAATGAAATAATAACATGGACGACACAGGCTTTAAAAAGTCAGTCTGTACTCTTCCTCCCTCTGAAGAAAGGTGGGATATCTCCCCTCAAGGTGCTTCAGCCCTGTGCCAAAATGTTTTACTTGGCCACATTTGCCCCGAACATCTTGGGGCTGTCACCCGTGGGTCTCACTGAGAATATTCTCCCAGTGCTCACTCAGGTTGGGATTCCTGCTGGGAAGGAATGTCTGATCTGACCACAGCCACAATTAGAGGGCAAACAGCCTGGAGAAGGTGAAGTTTGAAAAGCTGCTGCTGCTGCCAGAGCAATCCATCCATTCCAAGCAATTCCAGCCTCCAGTTGTGGTGTGTGGCACAGCCCACGTGGAAACATGGAGGAGATCTGGTTTGGGTAGTCCAATACAAAAGAAGATTGGGAGGTGATTTAGACCAGTTTTGTGCAGGAGGAAATTGCTTTATTCCTGTTCTGCTTTGCTCAGAAACTGGCCAAGGTCTGATTTTATCTGACTTTACAACCCCTACAGCCCTGTGTAAGTCAGGTCTGCATTCTGTTCACACACATTTGCTTACCTGCTCTCTCAAGTTTTCCTGAAGCTTCAACATCTTGCTGTTTCAGGCACTTTTGTCACCACTAGATTTTGATTTTGTGTCAGGAAACGTAAAGCTTCATGATCTGAGTGGTAATGCAATATTCTGGTACCAAAAAGAACTTAGATTTTGTGTTTGATGTGCCCTGGGCCATGGTGGCTTGCCTTGGACATGCGACATAATTCCCCTTTCTCTTAATTATGCTTTAATTTTTATGTTTAGGTGTTTGTGAATGTTGCAAATATGCTCTTCTTAGCAGCTGTGACAGTTTAAAATAGAAAAAGAATCCATCAGAAACAACAAAACAAGTCCACAAAGTCTGCAAAAGGGCTGGTATTCTTCACTTGCCAGCTTCCACCACTGGAAGCAAATAAATGAATTTTCAGGCACAGAAATCTTTCACCTCCCATGTGTAAACAATATAAATTAAACCAGCTTTATATTTATATTTATATTTATATTTATATTTATATTTATATTTATATTTATATTTATATTTATATTTATATTTATATTTATATTTATATTTATATTATATTTATACAATAGAAATATAAATTTGCCAGCTCTGAAAGAAATCTAGGTATGAATTCTCACACAAAATCCCTCTTGAATACTTTTCCTGAACACCATAAAGTGGTGGGGAAAATAATTTTGTGTGGAAATAGGGGACTTGACAGAAAGGACCAGACCTCAGTGGGCATTACCCTCACCCTTACCTTTAATAACCAAAAAATGGGTCCAGTCAGGCCTTCCTGCCCTGCTGGATGCACGTGGATGTCTTTACATATCACTGCCCCAGTCTCTCCAAGGGAATATTCCAAATTAACTGCACAGACTTGTTCTAACAGAGCCCTTTGAAAACTCCAGGAAAGGTTTCCTGAAGGTGCACCACACAGTATTTCATCCAGGCAGATTTTTATTTTGTTAGAGGAACTTTTTGTTTTTTTTTGCAAACTTCTTCATTTTCAGACTCTTGGCATTGTTGGAATTACATCTTTAACTGCCATGTTTATAAACCTGACTTTCATGGAGACAACAGAACTTCTCTGTGGATTAAACTTTCCATTTAAAGAACCACCACACTAGAAGAGAAGCCTAAAACCTGAAGAAAACCCCTTTTATTATTGTTACAGGGCAAGAACAGAGGTGACAGAAGCTCTGTGTGCTGGTTCTTCAGGCATAGAAGGGAGGAGACAGCTGGCAAATTTATATTTATATTGTATAAATATAAATATAAATATCGATAATATAAATATAAACATAAATATAAATAATAGAAACATAAATACAAATAAAAAATAAAAATAAAAATAAAAATAAAAATTAAATATAAATAATATAAATATAAATATACATATAAATATAAATATAAATATAAATATACCTCTATAACTATAACTCTAACTATAATATACATATCAATATAATATACATATAAATATAAATATAAATAGGAAACCAAAAATCACTTTTCTTTTTTTTTTTATCATATTTACTGTATCAGTTCTTGAGGTTTTTTTGGGTATCCAACCTAGCCTGTACCCCAAGGAGCTGTCTGAGCAGCACAGGGTGATGAAATTTTGTAATTTCTCCCTGTGGAGAGCTCACCCTTAATTTTTCCTGATGGGATTTGCCCTGCAGCAAGAGATGTACTTGTTGTGAAGGAAAGAATTTCCCTCACTGCGACCCAGGAAGAACCTGAATCCATTCCTTCATGCTTTCCCTGCTAGACTTCCTGAATCCCACTGGCAGTACTCCCTAAATGCAATTCTGTGCGGGCCAATTCCCACACTTGTGTCCCACTGGGATGCGTCACCAAGGATAAATGAATCCCCAGGGATGAAGGAAGCTCAAGGGAGCCCCATGAATTCCCACCCATGATGGTGCCTCCCTGGACAGCTGGGCTGGTCAGGATGGTCTGTGCAGAGCCTGAGCAAAAAGGGCTCAAAGTGCTCAGTGCCTGCCTCTGTGTCCATGAAAGGCTGACTCACAACTCACCATTTAATCCCATTTTTTGCCCTCACACCAGACATTTGTTTCTGCCTGGCATCCCTCTTGGCTGTCATTGCAGCACTTGTGGCAGACTCCTGCTGCAAACTGAAGTCTGGACAGCCCATGTCCCAACCCTCCCTGGGATTCCCATGTCCTTAAAACTCTAAATAAAACCCTCTACTACTACATTTCTTCTTGGCTTTCTCTCCAACCCTACTTTCCTCTTCATGACTTCAGGCCCTACTGCTTTTCTTCAAAAAAGAAGAATCCAATCACCAAAGAAAAAACTCCAATATACAAAACTTTTGCTGGGAATTTTCAGTGTTTTGGCTCCTACTAGCTTCTGGAGCTCTTTTTGTTCTTTCCTGAGGAGGGATGGAGCCGGGAGTGGCTGCGGCAGCAGATCTCAGCCTGAATCCAGCCCTCTCTCACAGATCTAGGAGATGATTCCCTTGGGATTTTGACTATTTCTTCACTCTTCCCTTCCTATTCAGAGGTGTGCATTCTAGGAATGTAGCTAGCCTTGGTGGCAGCCAAGAGGGAATTATTTTTGTGTGTGTTTTTCCATCCAAGCTAACCTGGTTCAGAACTCCCTGCCTGGATCAGGGCTTCACATGCACACCCTGAATGTCCTCAGGCCAAGCTGAGCACTTACCACTGCTCCATAAAATAAAGTTTTTTCACTGAAAGCATTGAAGAAAGAATATTTTCCACGTTTTTTTTCTTTCTCACCAGAGGGACCTCTACCGTTTTCCCAGTCTGCATCCTCCCCTTTGTGTCTGCACTGCAAAATGAAGTCAGGACACATTGAAATTTGCTCTCCAGTAAAGAGAGGGTTTTTTGTTGATTTGGGTTTGGGGTTTTTTTATTTATTGTTTTGTTTGTGATTTTTTGTTTGGTTTTTTTTTTGTTTTTTTTTTTTTTTCTCTATGAAATGCATTCCTCTTTCACCTCAACCAGGTAACCATTAAGCACTGACAAAAACTTCCAAGATACGCCTCCATTCTTTTGGCTTTTTATTCACCACAGGTATGAGCTCCTCCAGAGACTCAGAGTATTCTTTCACCTGTCTGGAAGACATGGATATGGGAATTAAGGCCAGCTCCAGAGCCTGGTGGAGATGAGAAATCACACACCTGCATATTTTAGAGAAATCCTAAACTTTTGGTTTTGAATTTGAGTAGATAGAGCCTGGCCCACCCACTGATAATTTCTCAGCTTGTCTCTAGCAGAATGTAAACTCTTTTTTGCCAGGAAAAAAAAGGTGAAAATGTGAAATGAAATATGTGGGGTGAAGGAATTCTCTGGCGATCCCGGGCAACAAAGGAGCTTGAATGTGCTTTAATCCACTGTGACACCTGGGGCAATGCTCACAGTGCCTTGCAGGGGCTGCTCTGGCCCCACACTGCCTTTCCTGATGTTTTCTCTTTTCATTTAGGGTTGTTAAATCCATTTTCTGAAGGGTTTGTGCCATGAGTAGAAGTATGGGGGAGAAAAGGGCAATATGTGTGTCAGGAGTAAGTCTGGCAGTAACTGAACCATCCCTGCACTCCTGCTGTTGTTGGGATGGATGGAGGCAGTCAGCTGTAAGGTACAGCAGGTGATGCTCTGGCTCCTGAGAGAAGTAAAGAGAATTAACGTGGAGCTGCACATCATTTTTCTGCTGTTGGCAATTCTCAAAGTCACAAGTGTGAATTTGGGCTCCTCTGCAGCCTCGAGGCACTGGTTAAAGCTCACATGAGAGCTCTGGTGTTTACTTCAAACCCTGAAGGGCAGCCCCCAGTACAAAACTCTCTATTTTTCACTCCCAAAATTCACAATATTGGAGGTCTAACAGTGGGCACTGGTGGAGCCCAGATCCACAGCATGGGAAGGGAGGAGACAGCAAAAAATTCCAGCTTGATCAGAAGGAAAAGCACAGTTAAAGGAAGAGAGGTTGGGGTTTGTTTCCTAAGAGTGCACAAAAGAGAGAGGTGTGGGAGCAGTCTGAGCTGCTCTGAAGAGCAATCTGTCAAATCTCCACACTGAATCATTTATTTTTTTTTTCAAAAAGAGGACTTTTACTGATTTTCAAATCAATCTAAGGTCTTACACTCATTTCCAGTTCCCTCACTTCCAAATAAATCAATGATTGGCTGGGACTCCAAATCAGCACAGAAAAGGAGCAAGAAGAGCAAGATTTCCTTTTTCTGATATCCAAAACAGGATATATCCCTATATCCCATCAACTACAGCTCAGCTTAGAAAGCTCTGGAAAACTCAGTCTTGCACAAAACACAAAACAGAGCCTCAAGTGTTATTTCTTACAATGGTAAAATTCAGTTTCTAGGCTTTTTTTTCCCCCCCTCCCTTTCTTTTCTTTTTGGATTTGTTTATTTCTGTAGCATTCCACTGTTTCAGAAATAGTCATAAATTGTCATGACCCAAAACCATGCCTGGGGCTGATTCCAGCCACAGAACATGAAAGCCCACTTCTCCAAGTGCTGTGATTTCTCAGGAATTCTGGCCTTGTACTGGTTGATGATGGCTGTAGGAGAAAAATAAAACAAATAAATAAACAAACACCCCCACCAAAAAAAAAAAAAAAATTAAAAAGAAAGACAAATGCAGATGGACCCAAGCCTGGAAAAGCTAAATCTTTAATTCTTTGAAGCAAACAAATTATTTCCTTCCATGATGTTGACTTGTGTTGATGGCAGCAGCCACCCAGACCATCCTCAAAAATATTTGAACAAATTATACTTGTTAATGATGAAGCAGTTGGAAAAAAAAATTAAAAAAAAAAAAGAAGAGGAAAAAAAGTGATAGGAATTTAGGATTTACTCCTCTGGGATGCATTGCTAATTCCTTTTGCTCACATGGATCTCACATTTAATGTTAAGAAGACACTGCGGATAAAAGAAATTATTTTAACTAAAAAGGCAAAATATAGAAGGAAGGAAACATGAGTGCATTGGCCAGTGAGAGAAGATCATCTATCACAGGACTCTCAGCTTAGCCAAGATATTTGTGCCAGCCCTTCTGCTGCTTTATAATTAACAAAGGAAGAAATAGATTGAGGGTTTGGCTGGGAGTTGTTATCTCTCATATGTTAACAATTTCAGGGATTCTTTCCTTTTTTTTTTTTTTCTCCTTCAGCTCTTTAGGGGATGGAGAGGGAAGGGGTGCTGGAGGACGGAGAAGGCAGCACTGTTCTCTGGACCAGCTCAGAGCCCTGGAATCCATCCCAGCAATGTGAGTTTGGATCAGGGGGTGGCTTCTCCAAAAGCACAGCCTGGGCAGGGCTTGGCAGGAGCAAGATGCTTTCAGCAGAGAACTCCTGCAGCATGTGGCCATTGATGCCCAAGCCCCACCACAGAGGAATGCCAAGCAGTGGCAAGGTGCTCCAGGCCACTGAGGTTGGCTCATGGCATTTGGGAACATCCTGGGCAAGAGCAGAGCTTTGCATCCTCACGGTCACCCAAGGAATTTCACACTAATTTAAGATTTTTTAAAAATAAAAATTATTTCATCAGCGCTAAAGAAAAGTACATCTAAGTCCTTAGAGACCCAGAGCATGCTTGTCTTTAAGCACAAATTGCTTAAATGATTTTAAAATGGCCAGTTGGTAGTCATGACTTCCCAAGGAGGAGCCCGTATTTTCCGAAATTTCAGATCTCTAGGCAAGGCAAAATTTTCATAAAGTTTGTTGGGAGATTTGGTCTAGGAAATACAGGTCTCTGCACCAAGTAAATGTCCAGCTTGCTCAAATATAACACCCCAAAAAAAGCACTTAAAAAACAGAATATAATGAATTATAAGATACAATGAATGTTATCATCATCTCAACAAACAAACCATTTAATTTTAGCAACTATTTCCAAAGACAAACATAGAAAAAACAGGATTATCTTGTGGACAGTTAGCACAGATATTCTCTTTCATACATAAACCGAGGATGATTTTTTCACTGATGTAAGTCATCTGTTCTTTAAAACAATGAGATTATTCAAGACCTAATTCTCCCTTTACCTGAATAAACCAGAATAGCCTCAAAATCCAAACCCTGTGCATCTCCCTGATCCCTGCTGCCTCTCAGCCTCGTGGATTTGTTGCCACAATGCTACCTGCATACCAAAAGAGAGAACTTCACACTTTGCAGTGAAAGGGGAAAATCCTCATGAGTTTTGTACAGGAAAATATTTGGACTCTGATGTGAGCAGAGACACAAAGCTGCAGATAAACAGGTTCTGCTTTCTTGGGCTGGTGAATCCATTAGTAGTAATGGCAAAAAACAATATTCTGTATAAAACTGACAGGCCATTCTTTGCTGCACATGTTTACCCCACAGTTTTGGGGTAAAAAGGCCCAAGCCCACAGTAGGTGGAATATATATTTTTGAACAAACAGACTGATATTTAAGGCTTTTGAATTCTTGATACCCAGCAAAGTAAGTTTGCTATTATCTTCACTGTCTATTATGTCCTGAGACTGATCTGCTTATTTAAGTCCACATGGTAAGAGAGAACAGAACTTTTATTATTAGTTTTCCAAGCCGTAGTCTTCTATTTCACCAGTTGTTGGGTGTTTTCCCTTGTGGGTTTTTTTTTGTTTGTTTGTTTCTTTGGGTTTTGGTGGTTTTTTTTTTTTTTTTTGTTTTTTTTTTTTTTTTTTTGTTTGGTTTTTTTTTTTATTTCCTTGTGGGTTTTCTAAGTCAGTTTTTTTGTTGTTGTTGGTTTTTTGGTGTGGGGGGAGATTTCTTTGGTGGGGTGGGGAAGGGGGCTAGCCATCACCTTTTCTCAAATTACCAGCAACTTCATTAACACGATTTTAAAATGTCATAGAATGTTTATTTGCCTGGGTTGAAAGAGATTTTTTTTTCCTTACCAGGTGATGGAAATATCTGCCCAGTTCTCAAATCCAATCCTTTCTTTTCCTTTTTTTTTTTTTTTTTTTCCTTTTTTTTTTTCTTTTTTTTTTCCTTTTTTTTCTTTTTTTTTCTTTTTTTTTTTTTTTTTTTTTCCTTTTTTTTTTTTTTTTTTTCCTTTTTTTTCCTTTTTTTTCTTTTTTCCTTTTTTCCTTTTTTATCTTTTTTTTCTTTTTCCTTTTTCCTTTTTCCTTTTCCTTTTCCTTTCCTTTTCCTTTTCTTTTTTCCCTTTTCCCTTTTCCTTTTCCCTTTCCCTTCCTCCTGTAGAAGCAGGGAGAAAATTTGCATTCACTTGGGACTAGGATTGTTTAAATATTATATTATAATAAATATAATAATAAATAAGCAATTATTATTATATTATTACAATATTAAAATATTGTAATAAATATTATTTATTACAATATTGCTGTCACTCAGGAGTGAGTGCAAAAAAAGGGTTTTGTGCTATTCCTCCTAAGTCACAGTGGACTAATATTTCATCTGGTTCAGCTCTGCCTTTCAAGCACACTCAGAACTTTTCTCCCTCATATTTTCAAATTTGAAAAATTTTGAAAACATTCCTGAAATAAAGTGGGGAATTTTTAAATACAGAGCTGATGCACCAACAACTTTTGTGGCTGTATTTGCACAGCAAGAAAAAAAAAAGGGGTCAGAAAGAATTTTTTTTTTTTTTTCATGTAAACATTGACTGCATTTCTTTTTCTGGTCCTTTCTGTCCTTCTCTGTGCTGATAAAATGTGCCACCATGCTCATAGTGGGCAATGTTTTCACCTTGTTTGGGTGGACAGAGACATTAGGATGCCTTGTTCATTGCCTGTGCAAAAGGATGGAGAAATGTGAAAAAATTCTGTGTTAGAGAGAGTTCTGAGCATCCACAAAGACCTTTCGTTTAAAATAGCATTGAAGGAAAACTGCTAAACTTACACTCCCCTCTAGTAAACTCTTGTCAAAAAAATCTAGACAATTTTTTTTTTTTAACTTTTCACCTAGGTTGGTTCCAGTGACATTTCTGTTGATGTGCACCTATTCAATTTTGTTTCCTTATTGTAGTTATCCCTGGTAAGAAGCCCAAAAAGCCTGTGTTGTTTTCTGCCTGTTGTGCACAATTTTCTGTGCTGGTGAGTGCCTGGGGTTTGAGGTCTAATTCAAACCTGGCTGTGGTTAAATTCCTGTCCACTGTTTAAAGGTTTTTGAATACAAGCTTTATTCCAAGTGCTTCAGTTACTCTTTGTGCATATTTGTATCACTAAATAGCTTCTGAAAATCAGTTGTATTAAACAACACTCAAAGAGGAGACAGATACATTAAAAAAGGAGGAAAACTGTCAAGGTAACAAAATTTGCAGGTTTGCAAAGTGTAATTGAGAGTCAGTGTAATTGAGAGTCCTGCTTTCATTATATGCTAACATTTTATCACATTTACTCCTGATTTGCTCTACAAAATTTGGCTTCAGTTAAAACACGGGGTTAGCAGTGGGAATCCAAGTTTTTAAAAAAAAGAAAGGGAGAAACCAGGTAAATTTAAAAACACCAGTGCACAGAGCACAAGGAAATCTCACTAAAATGGATGAGAGCCATAAAATTTGGTGTATCTTGCTCGTATCTTCTGCTCCAGAGCACATTATGGCTCTGTGTTCCTGGTTTTGATGTATAGATTTAAGTCAGATTGCACTTATGTCAACTGCCCTGATTTATGCTCGTGACATTACTTGGGAATAATCTTGCTTGTATCAGTGATTGTTCCAATGATCATTTGAATTATTGCAGGGAGATAAAGATATCCCTGAAGATAATTTCCTTCCAGCTGGGCCTGTAAGGAGCAACTCACAGGCCTTGGGAATTGCATTTGAGAAATAAAATAATTCACATGTGCCTCACACTGATTAAGAGCCTGGCTTTTGGATTTTAAAGGAATTTGGCTTATGTCATTAGCTTGCATAGCATAACAATTACAGATTTATAACAATAGCATTGACAAAAAATGCATTTCAACCTTCTAAAAATTTTTTTTAGTATAAAAACTGCGGACAAATCATAGCTGCTCGTGAGAGTAAAAACATTATCTAGAGTTTAAGGGGGAAATTCACCTTTCTGACTGCAGAGCCAGGAATGATTCCCCTAAAATTCCAAAGCTGTGTCATCAATCCACCCCTCCAAGGCACAAAAATTTGTGCTGGCACTGCAGCCCTGCGTGGATTGTCAGGGATAATTTGATGTGTTCTTTTTATGGAATGATGGCTGTGATGACCCTGTTGAAAAAAATGCAGGAAAAAACCTAGCAAAAAGGCAAATTTCCATCAGAGAGCCAGAGACTGATCCTCAGAGGCCAGAGAAGGACTTAGTTTCACTATTTTACTGCTTTCTGTAGTATCAGAGGGGCTTGAAGGCGGCTGCTTGGTGCAAACAAAAGCCAGGATATTTGGGGAATCTCACAATAGTTTAAGAAAGGTTTCTCCCCAGGTTTGTGCTGTGTCACAGTTGTCAGCTCTGGTTCTTTGGCTCTCCCAGGACTATACAAACCTTGAATTAACTAGGAATGGCTTCTGCACACACTGAAAACTTAATATTTCTGCAGAATAACACCCAGGCAGGCTGAGCTGCAGTCAGGATTACAACAGGAAGGTGTTCACTTGTTTTTCCTGCACCTGCCAGGTTTGAAAGACAGTTTTCCCCCCCCATCAGCTTGGTCACTTTTAATGGCTCTGTAAAACCACTGAGATTTTAACAGTCAGAAACCTGTCCCTCATGTTCCAAAAACAACCTGAGCTTCTGCTTGGGGTAGTGGTGAATATCTACATAAAATTAACTCAAATGCTTTGAATGCAGGTATGCTCCTCTGAAACTCAGTCATCATTACTTGCCACTTGGGCTGCTGTTATTATTTGTCTCCATGTTCTGTGGACCTTGCTTTCATTTTGGTTGGGAGATGGGGCTTGTGGTTAAGATGGTTAAATTAAAAGAGATGAAAACCCAGTTTACTTCCTACAGTCACCACTCACTGCCTTGGTGGATATCCAGGTTCCTCTAAAATCATTTATTTCACTCTTTATCTTCACCTGACAAAGGAAGGCTGTCTTTCACCTCCAAGGTCACTGCCTTTGTAGCACAAAAAAATAACTGCATTTTCCTTTCCCCCTTCTTCAGGGGGTTTCACTAACAGTGTGTAAAAACCTGCCCCTGTGCACCAAAGATGGTTTTAGAGGTTCAGCCTTTGCCTGACCTGCAGAGAGGAGGAACCTGTGGCAGTCCTGCAAAGGGATCTCTCTCCTCACAATCAATAGCCCATTAAATTTTTGATTCTGAGGTTCCCTGTTGAGCCACCGGTGATGGCTGGGGAAGGCACAGCTATTTCACATTTATTTTGCAGCTATTTTACCTGTGCACATCTTTTTCCTTCAGCCATCTCTTCATTCCTAGGGATATTTTTGGTTTCTTGCCTTGGGAACAAACACATCAGTTCTTTACACATCTCCTAGAGTTGGTTAAGAAAATTGATTTTCTTTTTTAAAAGCATTGTTAAGGTTGTGTCAGGCTGCTATCTCGTACTTGTTACTTCACAAAATACAATCTCTGGGCCATAAAAAATACTCTAAAAGCTTTCTGGGAGCTGGAAAATGGGAACATTCTGAGTGTTATTTTCCAAAACCGTTCTACTAATGGCGCTGTTAGGTCTAGAAAATAATACCCATTTCCCTTTGCAAGCAATCTCTGCTTACATAAAAGCCTTTTTCACTGTGGTTTTTTTCCTCTTCTTCTTTGTTGTTTTGTTGTTTTTTGGTTTTTTTACGCTAGAGAAAATCCAGAGCTTGTGGGTGTTTTATAGTGAGACCTCCTTGTACTCCTTGGACAATGCAGCAGAGATTTTATGGGTGAGAGTGAACACGAACAACTCACCAAAAGGCATCCCAGGTTCATCCTCAGCATTTTATTACCTTGATATTTTAATGGCATAAAGCCTCTTTTCTTTTGAGGTGATTGTAAAATGTTGAAGGGGGGAAAAATATTAACTCCAACTTTGAGAAAGACGGGGGCGGCAAATCTCTTTTGCTGACACGAATGACAAAATCTACAGGAATAGATGTCTTCCTCCTCTTTCTCCCTTCAAAGGTGGAACAAACAAACGTGAATAGAGATTACCTCACCATCTGACATTTGAAGCTGGACACTCTTTCACAAGAGCAGACACCCCCTGTGCCAGGCTGTGAGCTCAGCTGCGGAGCAGGGACCGCAGCGGCCACTGAGTCAGGAGAGCTGTGCTGGGCTGGCTGGGACAGCCACACACAGCAGTGCCAGGATTTGGGAGTCTGGGGCCTCACAAACAGCATTTCACTTGGACACCTGGTGACCCAGCCATGCTTCATCCTCTCTCTCCTTCAGCTGTCTGCCCCTCTCTGAAAATACAGATTGCACTGGTGAGGGTGCGCCTCGAGCGCTGTGTCCAGTTCTGGGCTTTCAGTCTGGGCAGGAATTGGAGACACTGGAGCACATCCAGAGGGGACAACAAGGCTGGAGAGGGGCTGGGAGCACAAACACTCTGAGGAACCCCTGAGGGAGCTGGGGGTGCTCAGCCTGGAGAAAAGGAGACTCAGGGGTGCCCCCATCACTCTGACAGCTCCTGAAAGGTGCCTGTGCTCACCTGGGGCTGGGCTCTGTCTGCAGCAGCACTGACACAACCAGAGCTCACAGCCTCCAGCTACACCAAGGGAAATACAGGCTGGAGATTGGGAAAAAGTTTTTTACTGAAGGAGTGATAAAGTTCTGGAATGGTCTGCCCAGGGAGGTGGTGCAGTCACCATCCCTGGATGGGTTTAAATAAACCTGGCTGTGGCACTGAGTGCCAGGGTTGAGCTGAGGTGTTGGGGCTGGGTTGGACTCCATGGTCTTGAAGGTCTCTTCCAACCCTGTGATTCTGTGATTCTGTGAATATCACTGATCTACTGATGAGTCCCTCTGCTGAAGCTGACAGTACACACTCCTTGGACTAAGGGAGCTCAGGATCAGCCCTCCCTCACTCACCCCTCAAACACCTGAACCCAGCAGAGGTGCTTGGGCTGTTGGCCTTGGCTTGTTTTTATTTTTCTGCTGTGTTCAGCCTACAGTGAGAGCCAACGTTGCAGGTGTGATGGACAAACAGACCTTCAGCAAGAAGAAGGGACATAAAAAAACCTAGCTTGGATGGTGGAGGTGAGGGGAAAGAAGGCAAATATGTACACTACCATGTTGATGAAAAAAAGAAACAAATGTCATATGTGAGATTCATCCATTCTGTGCAGGCAAGGTGAGGCCAGAATCAATATTGGCATAGGCAATAATGAGATATTCCTCATGGAACTGTGTTAGTTGAGGACTGGTAATGTGAAAATGTACATGAACTTGTGAACACACCAGTGTGCAGGAACCTGGTTTGTTGTGACACGCTCCTGCACACTTGGAGAGGATATCCTTACTGTGGGAAAAAGAGCTCCACAACATTTCCCCCCCCTCCTCTACTGTGGCATTCAAAATTTTCCCTTCACTGTGATTTATTCTGTCACAAAAATCTCCCTAAATGGCCAACGTGGCTTCTGTTTGATGGTGATAGAACTGTGAGAAAAGAAAACAGCCCCATCAGCCTCCAGCAGGGGATCAGAGGGGAAACAAGAAGCAAATATATTGAAAATATGTTGTGGAACCATCTGAAAACTCCAGTGGTCCCGAGGTCAGTATCTCTAATTGCATTTCTACCCCACCAGCACCAGCCTGAAGTGCAGCCTACCAAAATCTCCTCAGGTGAGATCTGCCTTGTGCTGCAGGGACTTGGGCTGGCTGATGTTTAGAAGAGAATGGGAAACAGCTTCAAAAAGGCATTTATGGAGTAAAAAATCCCTTCACACAAAGAGAAGAAATTGGGATATTTTTATAGGAGAGGATGCAAAGCTCATGGCAGTAATTCTTTGTTTAACAGAAGTTTAGGTCTGAGTAACCCCACAAACTTTATTTCAAATATTTTTTTTCCCTTAGAGTGAGCTTTCTTCCACACAATGAGAGCCTTAGATGGGTGTTGCAACTCTTCAAGTCCCTTTCCAGCAGGATTAAGTGTTCTCTCCATACAAAACTCAAACTGGGGCCAAAAAACAAAGGAGAGGAGCACCACCCCTATGAGCTACCCGTGATGCAGCATTTCTACTCCTTCTGCTGTGATCTCAGAAATCCCTTCCTTTCAGATGCAGCAGGTCCCTCCATGGGGATCTTCCTTCCAGCAGAGGGATGCCACACCAGCTTCACCCACTGACCCTCTCAGGGGTGAAGAAAGCATCTCTGAAGATAAAAACTCACAACTGCTCTCGAGTTCAGCCAATGGGCAAAGATTTGGCTGTAGATTGGCCATTGTTTTAAATTTTCCTGTGGCCAACTATTTGGCTGTAGCTGGGGGGGGGGGAAAAACAACCACACTCTAGAATTTTCCACGTTCCTGCTCTACAAAGCCTTTCCAAGAGCGTGGCCTGAAGCCTGGTGAAACCCACAGAATTTTCCTGGGCACAGGACAGATCACCCTGAGCTCAGGCAGATTTCTGCCCTGGGCAAGGTGAATTTTGGGGTCACTCTGCTCACCTCAGGCCTGTGCAGAGGGTTGAAGGACAAGACAAGCCTGAGGGGCAGCTCCTGACCAGCATCACACCTGGGAACACAGTGATCCAAGTTCTGGGAAGTTCTGGGAGGAGAAGTTCTGCTGCTGTGGGACTCACCCACACAGCACACTCTGTCAGCCCCTTCGCTCCTGCTCAGCTCTGGGTGTTGCAATTGTGGCTGTCATTTGTTCTTTCAGCTAATTAGCAGTGGTTAACTTCATGTCTAATGACCTTTCCCAGGCTGTTGCAACCAGTAGTAGAAAACTCATTAAACCCAGTTGTCATTTTTAGCACATGGATTTATACACACACACTGCTGTGCCTTCATGCAATAAAGATTTCTGTTGCTGTTTGAATTAATTAATCCTTTTGTTTTTATTTTGCTATCACGTAGATAGAAACTACCGTGTTGTCTTCCCTCTGATTTAATTCAACCCATGCTTAAAACATGAAACTAAGGGCAGAATAATCCTTTCTGGCAATGGAAAGCCATGTTTGGCTTCCTTTCTTCTCTTGAAAGTGCAGCAATGGTTTCAAGTAACAAGGATGTCATCTTTTAGAGGGAGACATTTTTCTGTCAAAATATTTCGTTTTTGAAGCCAAAATATCTTAAGGAAAAAGACAGTAATTTCAATAAAACCTTCTGTAAATGTGCCTTTTGTTAAGGTGCATGGAAACAGCTTTTCTTCAACAACACAATTAATTTTTGCTGTTGTTTTAGGTTTAATTTTACAAGTATATATTTATCTTGACTTTTACAGTGTAATGTTTGGAAAGGACTCCATCAATTATATAAAATTAAATTAATTCATGAATTCAAGCAAAATAAGTTATATGATGAGATTTCAGAAAAAAATTAAACCCTCAATCCACATGCAGTTGCTCTGATTATTCATTTGAAGAAATGGGCATAAATTTAAAGAAAACACCCCTAGACAAAAATCTGTTTCCTAGATTCCATTATTCTTGTTTCAAGCAGGACATTGAACAGTTTTAAACTCAGCACTTTATCTTCTTCCTCCTACAAAGCAGCAAAAGGATTTTTATAGTATGGGGTTGCAAAATAGACTTTGTTTGTGAGCTCTGAATAATTCTACAAATTGAGGGAGTCATAGTCTTCTGAATACACCTGTATTGTGTTGAGGGATTATGGTAGAAATGTCCCAAAACTTCAAACAAATATTCGTGTCAAGCCTCAGAGGTCTAGGAAAATAGATTTTATTATATATACCCCCAAATATTTAATCAGTCAGGCAATATAAACACATATTTTATTTTCTCAAATTTGCTCTGCAGCCTTGGCCCTCTCTTTAGGGAAGTGCAAACAGAAACCCTGTTTGCTACTGTACCTTATCACAATATCATCATTCATGGGAGAAACCACTCAGGAGAGCAACTGCTAAAAAGACAAGGGACATCCTCCTCCCAGCCACATGGCATGGCCTGATTTCCTCTCTGCCACAGAATTATCCACCTGCTGACCCCTGTTTTCACAAAAAACAGATTCAGTCTGATTCAGACCCCATGCTAAAGAGGTCTGGGAGAGTTGAATCAGGGGAATCTGGCAAAACCTCCTTTGGTCTCCTCTGTGACCATCCCTGTGAAGAAAAAGCAAGACTTTCCCAGGTTTCAAGATCTCAGGAAGACAAAGTTTCTGTACAGAGGCTGCAGTTTCATCGGGGGACCAAAATCTGCAAAGAAGTCCCAGTAGATGTTTCCAAGAAGCACAGCTCAGCTTGGAGGGTGGAAGGGCTGCTGGAAATGCTGATCCTGTACCAGGCTGAGCTCCTGCCTCCCCTGAGTGCCCTCTGCCCCTCCACAGCACCATCCTCTGCACAGCCTTTGCCATCTCCTCACCACAGCCTGGCCCAAAGCAGAAATGCTTTCACGAGGCCCAAAGGATAAAGGAGAATAAACCTTTTTTTTTTTTTTCTTCAAAAGAAAGGCTTTCAAATATTAAAAAAAAAAAATTCAAAAAAATTTTTAAAAAATTTCAAAATTAAATTTTTAATTTTTTTTTTCTTCAAAGGGGTAAAGTTTTCAGCTGAGATTTAACTAATTACTTCTCTCCCAGGTCATGACACATGTGAGAAAGATAAAGAAGCAACATTCAGTGGGCTTTGTGTTACCTTTTCTGTTTCATGTGAAAATCTGATCCTATGCACCAAGCCACCTATCCCCTTCCACGAACTGAAAATAAATCTGTCACACAGACAGCTGCTACAAAACCACACAGGCTGCTTGAGCTTGCTTACAGAGACATCAGCTTCAGGCAAGAACCCTACAAATTCTTTATCACTGCTGCTGCAAACTCTGATGTGGTTTTTTTAGCATCAGTTAGAAAGCAGTGACATTTATACTTGTGGGCCATGTATGGGGTTTATGAATGGAAATAGGTTAATAAACAGAATTAGGTTTATTAACAAAGGAACTGCAATGCTTAGGACACATTACTTTTCCTTAAAATATTTGGATCACCTGTTTTGCTGTTGCTTTTTTTTTTCTTTTTTTTTTTAAATTGGTTTAAACATTAAGCAACTGTTATATCCTGGTAAGGAAAAAAAAAATCCAAAAACCAACAATGAAAGAATAAACACACTGAAACTTTAAACTGCTCTGGATTGTAAGCCAAAGAGAGCCTTGACTGCAAGCCAAAGACTGCTCCATCTCTGCAGAGAAAACTTTCAGGAGGTGGAAAATTGGAGTTGTTCACTGGGACCTGGTGTCTGCAGCAGGGTGATGCTCACCTGTGCTGGCTGTGGATGCCAGCAGGTGGATGCACACAGCCACAGCACCTTCCAGCAGGCAGCTGGCACCTCCAGTAAACATTTTGTGGCATTGCACAAGTGCAGAGATGACCACAAGAACGCAGTGCATGTGCTGAGCCGAGATCTGATTGAAGTCTCTGAGGCAAAGGGAAGCTCCACGGAGCCTGCTGAGGACAGGCAGGGCACAAAACAGCTTTTGGCTCCTCTGTGACTCAGGGGAAAACCCAGGACACCCTCTGAGAGTCGTGGAAAGGTCACCCCTAAAAATGGATTTCCCCATTCCGCCTCTCACTTTTCTTTGCTGGGCAGCACTTCCTCTAATCTCAGGAAAGATTCTTCCTGCACCCCAGGTCCTGTGATGCTCCCACCCCACCCTGATCTGGCAGGAATATCCCCTAGGAGGCTGCACTGAGGGGAAGGTGATGCACTGACAGCAGTTGCACATTGTCCCAAAATGTCCCCAAATTAGCATCCTGGCCATGGTTTCCATGCTCAGGCTAGCTCCATGACAGAGCTGGGCTAGGGCAGGAGCTGCTCTGTGAATCTGAGCAGCATCTGCAAAGGAAAATGCTAAATGTGTGTAAATCAAGATCCAGAGGCATGCCTGTGCCTTTTCCAATTGCCCATTCACCTATTCTGCACATGATCTCTGTGATCCATGGAAAAGACACTAAGGTATGCATTTGGGGACTGGGGCTCCTGCCTTGTGAGTGTTTGAGTATAAATCTCATGTAACTGAGAAGCTGGCCACATTTTTTGCCTAATCCTGCACTACCTCCTTTAGTTTGTGTAAGCCAAAGGAAGAAACAACCAGATATGGATTAATTTTACCACCGCTCCTCCAGTTTTCCCCTTTTCTCTAAAGGGGAAAACTGGAGGAGTTTTCCAGACTAAACCCGCGGTTTTCAGGGCTGCTCTCTGGCACAGTCAAGGTATCCAGGCCCATTTGTGCTGCAGCATTTCCATGCCAAGGAATTCCATCAGTGAGGAGCTGAGGCAGGCAGTGGCCAAGAAGGCGGGATTGAAACCAGGACCAAAAATGTGCTTTTGACAGAGCCCTCTCCTGATGCTGAGGCTGTAACAGGAGCCTTGGGTGTGCTCCAGACTCTTCCCCTGAGCACAGCTGCTCCCTGCTGCCCTCTCACACAGGATTTTTCTGCAGAGCTGCACAGGTCTGCTGGTGGCAGGTGAAAATGGGGCCCAGGCTCATTTTCATGGGATGGGTGCAGAGACAGCAGCACTGCGATGCCTTGTCACTGTGTCACTGTCACTGTGATGCCTTGGGAAGGCTGGCCTAGAGCAGAGGCTGGATGGAGTTAAAGAATAAAGCAGGGATTTATTAAAAGGATCTCCTCAATGGATACACCTTGGGCAGCACAAGAGCCCAGCCAGGGCTGCACCCAAGATGAACCAAAATGGTCCCAAAATGCTCAACTGGTCACAGGTTCTCTCACTTTTATAAGTTCTGGTCCATTTGCATATTGGGGTTAATTATTCGATTACAGCTTTAGCCCGTGAAGTCCCATCCTTGTTTTTCTTTCTTTTGTTTTCTTTTCTCTTTTCTTTCCTCTCTCTTTTTCACAGCCCACTTAGTTCCTTCTCTTGGACCTGAGATTTGGGTCATCGGTCCTTGGTCCCCAGCTGGAGCAGGAATTGTTTTGTCTCCCTACTCTGTGCAAAGAGCTCACCATCCCCTAACATGAAGCTCAGAACTACACACTAAAGGAGCACAGAATCTGAAAAATATAAAAGCTAAACCTGAGCAATCAGCTGAAACCTGCCCTCAAGCCTGGGTGTGGATCTCCTGCTCAAATCCCAGGTGACAGCACCCTCAGCCCTGATCCTTTCTTGGCTTTTCCAGCCCTCCTTCGTCATTAACTGAGCTGGTTTTTGGCTCTGCTGTTGTTTAATTCCATATTCAGCCTTGACTGGCCAGCAGAAGAGGGGCTGAATTAAAAAACTAAGCTTAACATCTTGATATGCTTGTGCTTTGTGATAAAAGAGAAGCTGCAAGAATCAGTCAATACCAATCAGTGGTAGGGGTAACCTTGTTCCCCTCACACATTCCCAAACATCTCTCACCATCAAAGATACCACCCCTGGAAGGAATTGACCTACAGATTAAGGCTGAGGAGTAAAACACATCCACTGTGGGGAGTCTTGTCATCCAAGGGACTGTGCATTATTTTTCTCAAGGAAGCAAACTTGAAGACGTTTGTAACTCAAAGAAAATTACAAACCCTTTCCTCTCTTTTAAAGCACACAATAAAAGAAGTATGATCACAATACACAGATTTTTTTGCTCTGTCTGAGATATTGGTTGCTTTTTTTTTTTCCCCCAGAAAGTCATCAGATCACGGCAATAAGTCTGTTTGGCTTAACAGGCTCACAGTCTGCCTCCAACTTCACTTTTAGTCAAAGTAAGGAAAGAGATTTCTATGTGCCACTTACAGGTAGGCTGTGGGCTTTTGTCAGCACCACCAGAATAACTTCAGACCACCAAGACCAGTGCACCATTTTAGACAGACCCTCCAAACCCACAAAAATTGGTTGAAGATCAGATTGCAAATTCCACAGAGTTTCACCAGCTGAAAATCTCATGAAAATTCTACCTGTATTTCAGCCTGCTTGTTTGTCTAAGATAGGTTACAGCTTGAAATAACCTAGCCAAGACTGCCAGGTGATGGAATCTAAATATTTTGACCATGATGTCTGGACTACTGACACATCCTCACTTTCTAATAGTTTCTTGAATTTCATTACCTTAAATATATGCTGCAGGGAGTAATACTGTATTGTTAATGGAAGTTACATGAGGAACTATTTCTTTAAGACACTGTTCATCTCATATTTCTAATATTCCAAATGGAGATTGTTTTAACCTGTTGGAGACTCCATCCTGTGCTTTGTAACAGTGAACCTTGTGTTATTTTTTGGTGGGGCCAAAAATCAAACAAACAAAATTCTTCCCAATTTGATTTTATAGGGTATTATTTATTTTATAGGGTATTATTTATTTTATTTACTTCTAAATCTTTGGGGGAAAAAGAGAAATGGGGGAAAAAGAGACATGAAAAGAGAAAGAAAAATGTTTATGAAGTAACTACTGAAAGCTTCCATATGGGAGCAATGATGCTGCAAAAAACATTGTTTTACCAAATCAATCACTCTTGTTAAACACAGCAGAAATGCTGGCTCAGTGTAATTGAAAACTAGCAGTTGCTTAGCTCATCTCTGCATATTTCCCTATTCTCCAGTAGATATTCTAGTTAGCCCTTTCAAATTTCTGGGTTTGTGGAGATGCATGCACCAGAACGAGAGAGGAACCATTATTCAGTGCCTGCCCTACCTGACCAGGTTTGGAAATAGATCCGCTGGAAGCACAGTTTTTCCGACACTCCTAAAGGTTTATACCTTCTCTGTTTAGGCTTTACAGGCAGGAGTTTTCAATTTCATGGCTTAATTCACTTGTAAATCAGGTAGACATTCTGTCCATTTTGACCAATACAATCTTGAGCCTCACTTGAATCAGCTCAATATTTACCCTAAAATGAACATTTTTCACTATCAATGTATGGCTTGCACTCATTTCAAGTTGTGAATTTTACTTTTTCCAAGCCATAAGTGTAATTATAGCTGCAGAATTCAAAGTGGTCCTTCATTCATTGTGTGGGCAAGTGGAGGAAGACTTTGGCCAAAGCTTGCAATTACTGGCTAATTATTATTTCAGATAGGTTTGGATGGTGGTTGTTGTTGTTGCTGTTGTTGTTATTTTGGTGTTTCTTATTTTTTGGTGTTTATTTTGGGAGGGTTTTTGGTTCTTGGAGTTTTTTCTTTGTTTTATTTTGGGTTTTTTGTGCCTGTTGGGCTTGTCTTCATTATTTTTGTTTGTTTGCTTGTTTTTTAAAATTTAATCTTGTCATCACACAGAATATTATCGTGGCACCCAGAGACAATATTAACAGTTAGCTTCTCAACTTCAAGCTTCAAAAGACTGTGACCTGATTTGAAATGTCTGCAGATAAGCAAATGACATTTACCAACCACCAGTCATTATTGCTGATAATTTAAAATTGTTGGGAAAATTGTCTGGTTATCTGGTTATCTATTTTACTAAGGAGCTGCTTGCAAAAATTTATGTCTGTCTATGCCCAAATTCTAGCAATCAATGAGCTACAGCAATATTTCTGCTCACTCTCCTTTGGAGGCTCAGATGGAAAAAATAAGCTGGTTTTGGAAAGAAGTTGCTTGGAGATTTTTGTGTGAGCTTGGGTTTTTTTTGATTTTTTTTTTTAACAAATGTACAAACAAATAGATTAATGCACCAAATAGATTAATGTCTGCTGGAGGAAAGCAGGGTCACCATCTTACAGCAGAAAAAGTCTAATAATACCCAGTTATGACTATATGCAGAAATGATTTAAAGGTGTGTATCCCATTTTTTTTCTTTTTTTTTTTCCTTTTCTACACTTATTTTCTCATTTCCATTTTTCTCCTGAAAATTCAGATGTGAATGTATGCAGAAAGCCAAGGCAAAGAATAGGTCAGACCAAAGAAACAGCAAAATAATGCTTTGCTTTCTCTTGCCACATATCACATATCAAAAAGAAATAAAATGCCATAAGAAGAAAAACACAAACTGTGGAATGCAGAGAGCCATTTTCATGTTGGCTCACTTTGGAGGCTCCATTGCAAAGACCAGAGCTCTGATTATTTTTGTTTATATATGCCTTCTCCTCTGTAAATAGTCATCTTACTGATGTTTGCAATGACAGATTGGATCAAATAATGAGTACCTAATAGCAGCTGGATAGATTTATATCAAATGTCCTATACATTGACAGAAAACGAGTCAGTTCACTGTGACACTGTATTAATGGACATGTTTTTAAAAAAAATCAAAATAATTTCAATGAAAATATCTGCTTTTCATCTTGACTGTTCTTGCATCATTTTATAGTCTATCCATGTTTAGATTTTAAAGAAGGTACCATATCTCAAAAGTATTTGTATCATATTTCAACTGAAGTTTTAAAATATAAAACGTTGTGTAAAAATATTTTTAAGTTCTTTACCAAGTCCTTCCCTCCTTCCTTCCTTCCTTCCTTCCTTCCTCCTTCCTTCCTTCCTTCCTTCCCTTCCCTCCTTCCTTCCGTCCTTCGCTTCCTCCTTCCTTCCTTCCTTCCTCCTGTCCTTCCTTCCTTCCTTCCTTCCTTCCTTCCTCCTTCCTTCCTTCCTTCCTTCCTTCCTTCCTTCCTTCCTTCCTTCCTTCCTCCTTCCTTCCTTCCTTCCTTCCTTCCTTCCTTCCTTCCTTCCTTCCTTCCTTCCTCCCTCCCCTCCCTCCCTCCCTCCCTCCCTCCATGATTAAAATAATTATAAATAAGAATTTATATGTCTCAACTCTCCACAGATCTGTTCTCCATTGGCAGTTTTCTATCAATGTTTGGATATTGCTCCTAGGAATAAGCACAGCAAATTTTCCAACTCTGTTCCCAGAGAGAAGAACCTGATTTGGAACACCCCCCTGGCTCTACCTGCTCCTGTGTTTTCCACATGCTGAACAGCAGCTTCAACAGCTCATTTCCTCCATACTGTCTGAAACCCTTTCAGCCTCCTGGCTGGTGAACCAAACCAGGAAAATGAATGTGGACCTGGAGAGTTGCACTTTGAGGCAGGCAGCAGGAGGAAGTGTCCCCTGACCATGGCAGGGGGTTTGGTCATTCAAGTCCCTGCTGCCCAAATCATTCCATGATTCTATGGAAGAGGGAGGCAATCTGGTAAAAGAAAAATAAATCATGACCCTTTAAAACCAAAACCACAAATGCCACACACTCACATGTTTTAATAACTGAATGACATTTCTTTTAGGAATAAAATAAGTGAGTGATTTTCATGTTTGGCTGGTAAAAAGAGAAAAGACTTTTTTTTTTAACCCCACTCAAATTTATTTCCAGGTCATGAACCCTAAAAATGTCATCAGCAGGCACTACAAACTGGGATTTCCTGAAGGAAGAAAGAACACAAAGCATTTCCTCAGAGTTGCAATTTGCTTCACTTGGTGCACAGCAAAGCTTTATTGGAAATGAGAGTCACCCCCTATCCCTTAAAAGTGTCTTGTTCTTCAGAGGAGGTGTTATTTGATTTTGTGTTTCTTTATCCATGAGGAATTTTTATTCATTGTCACTAGAGTGGGAATAAATATTTCCCTTAGGAGTTGGAATGCACCTGCAAGTTGCCAAGTAATGGGGATGATTCAGGATTCTGAACTAACAGATGTTTACAGTAGAAAAAAGCTAAAAATGGATGTTGGGCACTCAACCTGCCACTTGACAGAGAGGCAGATCATCTTGATTCATATTTTCCTGTTAAGGGAATTTCTAAAATTCTCCATCATGCAATGGAGAGCTCTTTTAATTCAATAATTTATTGCTGAACAATTTTCCTGAAAAACTGTTAATGAAAAGCACAGTGTGAAGCTTCATGTACAATGACATTGGTAAACTAGAAATATTGACATTTTCACATTCCAGAAGCGATAACAGGGAAAAAAAAGTTGAAGCTGTCCTTCCATATCCATCAACACATATGAAACATGCATTTAATACCATTTTATTATATTTTAACTAGTTGTTTTACTAGTGGTTAAACAGGTGTGGCCCAGAACAAAGTGAAACACAGAAAGTTGTTGGCCTCAGCAAGCAGTGATTTTGTGTTAACAATAATGAGATTAACAGCAAGAGAATCAGAGGTGGAGCTTTTTGAAAGCTTGTCAAATTTTTGTTTCACATAAGCAAAACAATGTGTGGGTGGCAAAGAAAAAAAAAAAATCCCATCCCTTGCTACGGGCGAACTTGAGAAATTCACCTCTGGAGTTAAAGATCAGGTGTGGTGTGGTTTTTTTTGTTTTTTTTTTTTTGGTTTTTTTTTTTTTTTTGGGTCATATCTGTAGTATTGTGATTGACTAAACAAGAGCAAGAGGCAGATAATCTGTTTGTGGATAAAGGATGCACTCGTGGCTTAAATCAACAAGGAAATCCCAGGATGTTACAAGCTGGCTGACACTGACTCCTCAGCTCTTCCACAGCTCAACTCCCCAGGTTCTGTCACAACACTGGGAAGGTCAAGACATCACTGGTGTTCACAACATTACTAATGCTTTTTAATTAAGCAGAAGTAATCCTGCCCTTAGACTGCACTTTATTTCAATTAATTTTTGCAATTCACAAAGGCAGTCCTGGAAGTATTTGCTAATGTTTTGTTTCCTCAATGGAAATACTGATGGTTTTCCAAACTGTTAACAGGGGGTTAAAACAGCTAATTAGAAACCTAAACAGATTTCTCTAAAGCCAGTGGTTTAACTTTTGCTTGAAGCTTGAGGTAAGGGTCTGGTGATTTTTATTTCTTCTGAAATTAATGACCCAGCTTTAATTAATTTTCTCAACAGCTTTGCTAAAGGTTTGATAGCTTTAATTCAGTCGTAGGTGCTGCTGGTTCCTGAGGGCTCTTTCAAGTCCCTACACTTCAGTAATTCATTGGAACTCAACATTAGTGGGTCTTAACCCTGGCAAGAATTATTCTTGAGACACCTTAATGATAAGCCAAATGATTTTATAAAGAACCAATGGCTGTGGTACACTTCAGCAAGACAGTGTTAAAAAGACAGTCATTGTCCCAAACATCCCTTAAAAAAGAATGTGTCCCCAAAACTCCAAACTATCTGCAGAGTGGCAGCTGGTCCATGCAGAGCTGAGTCTTGGGACTTCATTTTGCTGCCACTACTCTCCACCCCGTATTGAATATTTAATTAAAGGGGGATGCATCTACCAGTGCACTCACGGCAGCAGCTCAGTTTCTCTCACTGATTCCTGTACCTCTGTTTCCTTGGGTGCAACACAGGTACCAGGGAAAAGCAAACCTGTCTGGGTCTGGTTTGTAGGCAGCAGAAGCAGCTTATTTAAATCAGAGCCACCACAGTGCCCATCCACAGCCCTGCCACACAACAGCCCTGAATTACCTTACACGTGGCACTTCCGTGCAGGATTTGCCCAGGCTGCTCCGTGTTCAATACAGCAGAATGCTAATCAACACGTTTAATTAATTAGCATTTATACACAGGGCCTGGAGCCTTAATTAACATTCCTGTCTGATTAAATTGCTGCTGAGGATTCCAAGTCTCAGGTGAAACTGAGTGTCGGAAGTTTCCGTGCTTGATCTTCCACCCCCCTGTCTCCCAGGACTTCAAAGTGAGCACGAGGTCAATTTCTCAAATCCAGTGGAGCTTTGCCATGCCCTTTTCCTCCCCTCTCCTGCAGCAAAAATCACACACTTGGAATTTTTGCCTGTTTGTTAGTCCCTTGATGTCACCAGGCCATGAGTTTGATAAAAGACTTAGGA
This sequence comes from Serinus canaria, assembly GCF_022539315.1. Classification (NCBI taxonomy): domain Eukaryota; kingdom Metazoa; phylum Chordata; class Aves; order Passeriformes; family Fringillidae; genus Serinus; species Serinus canaria. Next base: position 6,831,374 of record NC_066343.1, read on the forward strand.
TGCTCAGCCATTACTTTTCAACGATAAAATGTCACAGGGTTTATATCTGTTTTGTTTCAAAACAAAGATAAGGAAAGAAAGCCTCACACCAACTTTTGCAAACAATATTAATTATAAAATTTTTGCAAAGTAATTTTCCTTGTCTTAAAAATGCCATTACTGAGTCATACCGTTTGCATCTCCTGAAGTATTTTTGTAACCTCTCTCCCAAATGGAGAGAGGTTACAAAACCTCTGTCTCTCAACCCCTGAGAAGATAACTAGCTATAAATCCAGATAAATCTGTATTTCTAACAGGCTGTTTCCTCAAAATCAACTTGTTTTTTACACAGTCAAAAATGAAAAATTAAATGAAAATGAAAAAAACTTCTAAATTATGGCAGAAAATCACATGCTATGCAGTACACTGCATCTCGCAAAAACCTGGACATTTTTTTCAAAAAGGACATTAGATATATAATCCTGTCCAGCCACCTCATGTGATAAAAGTTGTGTCCAAGTATTGGATGAACTGGAAAATTACCAGGCTGAGGTAATTTGTAGTGCCCAAAGAGGTCTTCTCTCTTTTGTTATCAGACAAACTTCTTTCTTTCTAAAAGAGCATGAAGACTTGATAGCTCACTTCCAGCTATAAAGCCCAAGTGATTAATTAATTTTGTTGTGTAATCACCTCCTCCAAGGGGACCAGCTTAGGGTAAAACTCAACATATTGGGTCCCTTAAATCAAACTATCAGAGTAACAGAAGCATCCAGAGTTTTTTCACTTTTATGAGGTCATATTCAAGAGAAAAGTCTAATTTCAAGCTGAAATTAGATTTCCCAAGCTGAAAAGTTTTTCAGAACTGGAGTTTCCTTTTCTACAAAATAAAAACAATAGCATAATTTTATCACTTAGATAAAGTGTGTGTTGAGAAATACTAATGGGCACTCATAGAGAATTAGTGACAGATATGCAAAGGTTTTTGTACAAAGGTTTTTCTATGTTGCCTTAGTAAATGATATATCATATAAAGAAAACTAATTTGGTATAGATATTAACTTCTGCTGATTTGCAACTTGCAAATATTGAGATTTTGATTCTAGTCTTTGAAAAGGTAAAAAAAAAGTTTCAAGCTCTTGTAAATTTGCATAAGGTGCGGAGACAAATTTCCTTCTCAACTTCTTTGCTTATCTCTGCCTCCAAGTGAATTGCCATTCACCTTTTAGCTCAGCTGTGATCTACATGTTTTTCTTTTTCATCTTTTTATAGGTTTTACAGGTATCCAAGCTTCACAAATTGCATCACAGCTTGCAATGGCAGCTCTGTATCAAAAGGAAAACAAGTGTAGACATTTAGCAATTAGTAGATTGCATCAGAGAGAGGGAAAGTAGCAACTTATTGCAAAAGCTGGCTGAAAAACAAGACCATACCTCCCACTTGATATGGTATCAGTGCAGATTAGAATTGGTAAATAACTTCATAAATGGTGTCTTTTCTCAGAAAGTGGGGTTTTGTTTGTTTTTGGTTTCCGGTTTGTTTTGGTTTTGGTTTGTTTTTTTTTTTGGGGGGGGGAGGGATTTGTTCTTTTTGTTTTTGATTGGGTTTTTTGTTTGTTTTGTTTTTTGGGGGGGGGGTGGGGAGTGGGGTATTTGTTTAGTTGGTTGGTTTGGGTCGTTCTTTTTTTTTTTTTTTCCTGGACAAAGAAGGACAAAATATCCCAGAACTTCTAGGAAAGACAGGAGACTGAGTATGATTTGTAGATTTGTACACCAGTTTAAATCTTCCTGAGGGATAAAAATAGCCTTCAAGCAAGCACTCTCCTCCACCCTTGGGTGGATCATGGGGAGCAGTTTCCACTGCTCACCTCCTGATTATGCTCTAGCATAAAATAAATATTGTTTGGGAAGCAAATGTGGCAAAGGGGAGAGGATGTGAAGTGGTTTCCCGAGGCAGGAGGGACAATGTGTGAAACAGATGGAGGGTTCCTCATCACCAGGAAATTCTAATGCTGTTTTGTGGTCTGAATTTGGCAAAGGATTGTGGTGTGAGGAGCAGATGGAGGCACCCATCCCCTGGTTTTTATCTGTGGCCTGCTGCAGAGCCAGGAGCTACTGCTGCCACTCAGCAAACAAAGACCAGCCTGGGTGCTGCTGCCTCCTTCATACAGACCTAAGATGTTTGACATTTGATGTGAAAAAAATGCAGGGCTAAGGAGAGTCAAATGGGCTTTCCCCAGTTGGTTTGGGCTGGTTAACCTCTTGTTTTCAAGAGGGCTCTGCAGCTCTGCCTGCTCTGTTTGGATAATCCCCATCTCTCAAGCACTCATGACTGATTTTTCAGTACAGTTAGAGCTATTTGCCACGATTATCCACCAGTTTCCAGGGCAAAATGCAGTGAATCACCTCTCACAGCAAATATTTCTTTAAGAGGCTTGGGGTGCAAACTGAGACCTGTTTGACATGCTCAGGTTGAGCCTCTGTGTTGGTGAGGTTGATAGATGAGTCCTCAAAGAAGGGCACAGATCCCTGCCCCTCCTTCAGGAGCCCTGCCTATGTGATTGATAATTGAGTCAGTGTTATGCTAAAAAACTTGCCTTAGCTACAGACCTTGGCTCAGAGAGCTCATCCATCACTGGCCAGGAGCATTTTGCTATCTATCCACGGGTGTCTGAATGCAAAATACTCCTGCTTCATTGCCCTGGTTAATTCTGACTGCAGCCCAGGGCAGGCAGTAACTCTTATCGTCAGAAATTGATTTATGCTTGCCTAACCAAGAGTCACAGCTGGGTTAGGGAAGTGCTGGAAAACTTCCTAATGAGAAAGCACCTAAAAAGCAGTGTCAGGAGCAGGACCAGCAGTTAAAGCAGGCGAGTGGAACCAACGGGAGAATTCTCCAGCCACTTGTGGCTGAGAAGAAACTTGCAAGACAGCAAAATTTGGTCAGGCTCCACCCATGGCAGGGTTCAGGTCACAGCACACCATGATCTAGTGGGTAGCACCCCTGTCCATGGTGTGGGGGCTGGAAATGGATGGTCTCCATGGTCCCTTACAACTCAAGGTGTCCTGTTATATTCCATGCTAAGACCACACATTCTTGGTCCTTCTTTAAGGGATGATGCCTCAATGCACAGCTGCCAAACATCTGGTAGCTTTATGCTGTGCCAAAGTCACTGCAGGCAAGGTGGATACCCTCTAGGATAAGGAAAGGGGGGAAAAAAACCCAAATTCTGATCCACTGTTCTGTACCTGCTCAGGCTGGTGGGCAAAGGCTACATGTTTTCTATGGAATGACCATTGGGCTAAGGGATTTATTTTTTAAATTTATTTTTTGGTCTGTCTGAAACATTTATCTGTCTTGCTGCCATTCGTTGGCAAGCACCTTGGTTTGACAGGGGCAGGCACTGATGAGATGCTGAAACACATCCACAAATGCCTTCTTAGGTGAGTAAATATTTCTTTTGGACACTGTGATGCAGCAATAGGATGGGTCCCATCTGTGGCACCATCCTTGCCTAAACGTATGAGTTTAATCCAAGTAATCCAAGCCTTTTGACAGGGACTCAGTCTTTTCAAACTCACACAATGTGTGAAAACAAGGAAAGCTACGTGCCAGACCAACCAACCCAGAGTTCTCTGGAAGTCCCCAAGTTCCAGCCCTGAAAAGTTAATTTCCTTTTACCCCTTAAGTCTCTTTTCCATGTTGCAACATGACCTGCATGCGTATTCCCTCTGTTTTACCCTTTTACTTCTCTGTTCCTTTGCCACGTATCTCAGATATTCCCCAGTTTATTACCAGGAAACCAGCAGGTGTTTGACAGATGGCAATTTGCCTGGTATTAATTGCTGGGAAACTGCTCACTCAGAGATCTTATCCCTTCATATTCTACTCCTTATACTAATTGGCATTCTTGATAGGTGATAAGGGGAGAATAATAGTTAGATATAGAAGGAGCATTTTTGACTGATGCAATCTGCACAGCAAATACCTGAGCAGCAGCAATCACAACTGCTCAGGAGCTGGCAGGCAGCTCTGCACATAGGTTGGGGCATCACACCTTCAGAGAGGCAGAGTGCTGGGAATTACTGCCTGTCTTCCCACAGCTTGGATATCCATGAGAGGCACCACAGTGGAAAGTGTTAATTAGTTCATTCTCCAGCACCTTTGGCAGAGGGAAGCTTCCAAAGGCCTTGAAGCAAACCAAGCAGGCCATTCCTGGAGGCAGGTGACTTTTAGCAGCATGAGATCACAGCTCCCAGCACTACTCTGTGGAGAGGAGCAACCCCTGACATGCCCTGGGTGCTGTTTTGGCGCTGGCTCTGCGTGGGCTCTGCAGGTGCCAGCCCCTGGAACCTGCTCTGGGCTGTGCCTGGCCATCCCCAGCGGTGCTTCCAGCAGCAGTGACCAATCTCACAATGCCTGGTGGACATCTGCTCACACGAGTCACCACAGGAGAGCCCAGCCAGGCAGGGCAGCAGAAAAGGAGCAGATGGGGCTGTTCAGGAAAAGGAATGTTTCCCAGCAAGAGCCATCTGAAATGTTTATTTTATGAGCAAAGATTGATATCTTTAATTTTTTATGGAGGGGAAAAAAAAAAGCAAACAGAGAAATATGGTTGTGCTGAGTAACTGTTTCAGACTTGTCTGCTGTGATAAATGTATGGTGAATAAATATCTGGAACTAGGGTGGCCTGGCAAGGGAAGGTTCCTGTGTGCTGACCACTGGGAGTTTAATGAAAATGGAAGTAGAATGCATTTAAAGGAAACAGCAATGTGAAAGTGGAATAGCAGCCTCCAGGTCTGCAGGCTGAGAGATCTGCCTCGGGTTTGCCCATTCACACTTTTAAATCAGAGCCCTTTTTGAATTTACACCCCTTGTGTTTTGATTTCTGTGCCTCCTTCTCTGAGCAGTGTTGCTGACAGCAGCATCCAGCCCCCAAAATCCCAAGCCAGTTGTGTGGGGGTTTCAGTAAGACACCAGTCCACATCCAGAAATATTCTCCAAAGAAGACTGGGAGCATGCCTCAGCTCATTTAAAAAGAGAAATATATGGTGTTACACACAAGTTCCCATCAAAGCAGCTGGCATGATACAGGCTAGATACCAAATATCAGGACATGTTTATAAACAAATAATTACAAATGAACCAAAAAAAAAAAAAAAAAAAAAAAAGAAAAAGAAAAAGAAAAAAAGGAAAAAAAAAGAAAGAAAAAGAAATCTGAATGAAATACATGACCACCTGAAAGCAAATGAAAGGACAAAGTGCTTCTAGCACTTTTTCCAGAGAAACCATTTAGGGATGATAACAACCCTTCACCTTCTCTCTTTGGCTGGTTTTTTCCCTTCCCTTTGCAGCCTCGAATCTGATGTGAGGAGCTGGTCTGAATTCTGTAGTCATAGGCTCACTGCCAAAACAAGCAAGCAGTATGTTCACAAGATGTTATAATCAGCTGCAACAAGCAACCAATTTTTCTTGTAGCAATTGGACCTAACAGAGGGTGAGGATATGACTTACTTTTTTCCCTCTTATTTGTTTTTAGCATTCTTTTATTCCTCCTTTGTTTTTCTTCCACAAAAATATATTCCATGCACTGCTAAAAGCTGAATATTCCTTTATATAGGGACAGTTTAGGAAAAAATACCTATACTTGAGACCACGTGCTACAGAAATTTCTGCTTGGATCTGAACTGTGAAAAACTCCTTATAAATGAGGACTTTTCGACTTGATAAATCCTAACTTTGGGTCATATTTCATGCAGTAGCCTCTGGAGGACTCATTCAGTCTCAAAGGTGATGACAGAAGCCACGTGGCTTCTATTGAAAAACAAGAGAAAATGAAAACAAAATACAAGTTTGAAGAGAATTTAATAGACCATTAGATAATGAAGTTCTACATCTGTGTGTGGTCCTGTGCCATGGAAGAGCCCAAAGTTTGACCCCTGTCATCTTAAAGGATTTAAAATGAAAACAGGCAGGAGGGAAATTCACAGCGAAGCAGACAGACATGGAGATATGCAGCTCCTTTCAGGGGAAATAAATCTGCTTAACTTCCTGTGACACCTCCATTTGGTCTCAGAATTTTTTTACCTTATCCTCGCATACACCCAGAACTAAACCTCACATCTTCTGTGGAGATACACCTAAACTGGAGAGGAACCACTGCTAAGGAAATGAGAGATGCATCCCCTCAGTGCTATTGGGGGTGCTGCTGCATTTGAAGCTTCTGACATGAGTGTTCTTCCACTTTTTTTTTTTTTTTTGAGGGTCCCTTAATCCCATTGTTCACAACAGCTTCGCCTTGCCTTCTCCACGTGAGCCTTCCAGCCAAATGTTTGCGCTTGGCCTTTCTGAATTCCTTCTTCCCACGAAAAAGAAGGCCACAGGAAAGGAGAAAACCTTTTTATCCAGGTTTCTGCTGCTCAGGACATGGCCCTGGTGCCAGGATGTGAGTGGCACGCCTTGCTCTCCCAACAAACTCAAGGAAAAAAAGGTTTTTCCCCTTCCTGCTCATTCTTTATTATTCCTTGTTTGCTTGGACAAGAAAGAGTCATTGATCTCTTCTGTGTGCAGTAGTACGAGGGCTTGGTTTTATTCCAGACCTCAAGCCACAGAAAAAACTAAACACTGAGAGTGCCCAAGACCTTACAGAATGAAGATTTATATATAAACCTATATGTACTATTTCAGACACACAGTGCTCCAGAGCTGGTTTCTCCTCCAGCTCAGATCAGTCTTTAACTTGAACAGAGTTTTCAAAGAGCCTGGCTCCTGGCCTAATGCTAGTCCAGGGGAAATGAGATGATCACAGTGGTAATAATTTGTATGTTGGGCTTTAAGTCAGATGTGGTTGTTCTATTCTCAGTTTATCTCTCCATATGGACTTTCAAAGAGGAGAAAGCAGCGTGGTAACAATTTACTTGAAAAGGGCTCTGATTCCTTCCTCAGAAGTTTTAAGGGGATTGTTCAACTTTCATTTAAATGTTAAAAAAATAAAAATTAAAAACTTGCCAACCAGTGTAATATTAATCACCTCTGACTGGATGTTGTATTGGTGGTGTAGCCAGGCCCATGCTTGTGTTGCAAAGTCCAGTTTTCTTTCAATTCCCTTTTGATTGCATAAGTCAGGGCCAGCCCTCACTGTGCTCTGTGCTTCAGAGAATATGAAGGAGACTGGTAGCAGTAGGCTTTTCAGGGAAATTCTCCATTCTGTGTGACCTGAGGGTCATGACATGGAAACACTTTTGCCAGGTGAACATTCACACAACCTTCACCCATCCTGTGCCCAGTGTCAAGCCCAGCTCAGAGGGAGGATGAGCTGGGATGTGGGATGGGGCTGGGACAGTGCAAGGAGATCCAGATTTTTTCCTCCTCCCTCCCAAGTTCTGGAGAGAGGAGTTCACCTGCTTTTAAAGGAGAAGAAGGGACCTGGTCCTGCATGACTGTGATTTGCCAGACTCAATTCTTTGTTGTGATAATGTGGTTCAAGTGCAGTGGGATGTACTTGTGCTGGCTTTTCCGACACAAGGAGTTGCTGTGTTGCTCCACTTTAGCTTCTGAATCACAGAATATTCTGAGCTGGAAGTTCAAAGGCTCAGAAGGATCAACAGGTCCAATCCTGAAATGAATGGCCCACACCAAGCTGTGACCAGCTCAGGCAGTCTGAAAAACCTTGAAAGAGAAGCCAAGAGGAACTGATCGATCCAGACACAGTGATTCACTCATTTACACCAAATTTTGATTTTCAGCCATGAAAACACATTGAAATGACAGAATTGACCAAAATTCCTTTTAGTTTCCCTGATCAAGAAATTTAATAAAATGGTAATTCTGGTTTATTTTCTTCTCCCCAAAATTTACTTAGTTTCCATATATTCTGTGTTCACTTTCCACATGCACTCACAACAATCAGCTTTACAGTCACAAGCAGGCATGGAAGTTTTTGCAAGATCTAAGCCTGCAGGAAATTTAAGTTAATATTTAAAAAAAGATCCTAATCACACACCGGTTTTCACCTTTTTGTGGATAATCATTGTTTCTAGAATGATCACCTATTCTAGAATGAGTTCTATTTCACTCTCAGTCTTAGAAACTATATTTTGAAGTCATTTCCTCACTTTATAATTATGCTTCCAGAGGAATTCTTGAGACTCTATTAAAACTCATAGCCTTTTTTAATTTTTTAATTTGGATATTTCTAATAATAAAATTCAGGAAGCAGTTTTAAAATATATCCAGTATCCAACTTTTTTTTTCTCACATAGATTTTATATGGAACAGAAATTGCTGCTCCACAAAGAACTCTGCTGACTACTGTGGTTATTTGCTACCATATTGATGAGATAAAAATACAAGCACATTCAGGCAGCATAAAAATTATACTGAAAAAGTTTAGTGGTGATTTTGCCCCATGTTGTGGTTTCATTGACATCTGCACAATTCACTGAACAGCTGCACTGGGGTCCTCTCAATGAGAGGGCTTTTTCCCCACTTCAGTGGGGAAAAAGCTGAAGGTACAAACCCAAAAATCAGATTTCCTGCGAAGGAAGCCCTGAAATGCCTTTGGGAATCTCTCCCTTTAGCATGAGGAACACAGCTCTGATCCAGCAAGTACCAGCAGCCAGAGAAGCTCATTAGGGCAGGCAATTTATGCAAAACATGTTTTCACTTTCCATCCCTGAAACAAAATCACATCCATGGGTTTAGTACTTTAAAGTACTAAAAATAGTGGTGGCTTTATTTTTGCTTTTTGGTGGATAGCATAATGTTCTGATTTAGTCAGGGAAGAACCTATATATTAAATGTAATTCATAGAATATGAAGGAGACTGGATCAAACCCATGCTGCTTTTAAAGCTCACTTATGGATGCATAAAAACATATATGTTTTTTGCATATACTTCATAAAAAGTCCTTCCTCCTCTCTTTGGCTTAGTTTTCATACCTTTGTCTCCAACTCTTTGAAGTTTTGTCCAGATTAAAGCAAATATGAGATTAAACAGAGCTGGTGCTACAAGAACCTTGGATGCTGGATTGTTTCATTAAAAAATATAATCATTAAGGGGCTCAACCATTGAGCAAATCTCTGATCTATTGCAAGACAAATTCATTTCAGCTAATCTAGCAGTTCTCTGAGCTTTGCTGGTTTTTCATCTCCTACAGTGAAAAAGAAAAGAGAAAAATGAAGAAATATATTTTCTTCTACGTATCAACTGAGAAAGAAGATGATTGCACCTGTATCTAAGCTTCATGGATAGCTCCTTTTCCTGATTGAATACTATAGTTTAAATAAATTGTCTACTAGCCCCTTGAATGGTCTGTCTTCCAAAACTTTTTATTCTCTTGTAGAAGTTACTAAACCTGACAGAACAATATAACATGGAAGAAGTGAGGCTGGTGCTGATAATTTACAGTCAGTAACAAAACCCAGTAAGAAAAAGATTTTTCTACCCCCACTCCCTGACATTCTCTGACAAAATCCTATTAAGAAAGCAGCTTCCAATCTCTTTAACACAGCCTCAGACTTAGTTCAGTACTTTGGCTGAATAATTTCAGCCAAATTTTGCACCTTGCACCTAATTTATTTTATGTTTGTCACCGGTGACATGTAAGTAACTGATCATGTGGGGATGAGTGGATAAAATTACTACCCATTTTCATTCCACTTACAAAGTTCAGTGGAAGATGTGAAAGGTGTTAATTTTGGAGGAACCCTGGGGATTCTTTTAAGGTTTTGCAGAACAGCTGCACCTTTGCACCAGCAGCAGGAGATGCAGGGCAGGACAAGGCTTCATGTGATAGCAAACCAACTGCTGCCACTTTCTGTGAAGGAGTGCAAGTGCTTCAGGGTTTTTTTTCCCATTTTATCATTTTAGTGGGTACTGCCTCCCTCATTAAAATGTCAAGACTGTTTCAGAATTAAAGACGAGCTCAAAAAAATTTAGCAAATTGCTTTCAGCTGTGGACTGAACTCAGAACCTCTCCTTTAAACTGAGTAGATCAGGAGTCTTCCTCAGTCTGGAGCCAGTGATTCAGAACGTTGCTTTGATCCCAAAACACAGGAAACAAAGGTGGGAGGAAGTGTTTTGCTCTTGTACTTCTTGTTTCCTAACCTGCCCAGGACTAGGAAGTATGGAAAGAGCTGTAGTGATAACAGATGCCTTAACAAGTCTGCAAAAGCTACTCCCTCCTTTCAGGAGCTTTCCCCTCCCTCCATCTCTTGACTCTTTACGTACCTGGCAAGTTATTCCATCTCTCCACAGGCCCATTAGGCTTTGTGATACCTGAAATTCATCACACTTGGCCAGCTCACGGAATTATCTGATGAAATAAACTCTACGTGCTGAAATGTGGGGAGAGGAGGCTTCCAGTGTGAGGCTTAGCAATACAGGATCGTGAAAAAAGGAAAACACATTTATTGGCAAGGATCAAGTGGCTGTGACATAGGAAAGGAATGAAGCATTGTAGCTGTCCAGTTTTGTACTGCTTACCATAATGATAGTCTCTGGACAGACACTTAGCTTTACTGAAAGCTCTGGCACAGTTTATCAAGTGACCACAATCTGAATAATGTCTTCTCATATTGCTGCAGTGACATGCAGAATTCGCAGCTAATGCCTGTGATTTGTTATCATATGGGTGGATCTGGAAGTTTCTGAGGCTTCTCCTATCTACAATTACTTTTTCCCATTGTGACAATCTCAATCCTCCCAAACACAAACAGTTTTGCACATAATTAATTTCAAGCCCTGGGGCTTACATGCATCTCACTCTGCATGAAACGAAGCACAAATGTAATTGTGGGGCTGGACCTGGGCCACTGATTTTTTTTTGCCTAAAACATCCCTGACTTGCTGCAGAGGAGCCCAGAGTGTGACCACTTTAGCCAAAGCACCAATATTTTGGCTGGGAATGTGGCTGGAAGTCCCCCAGCTTGCTCCTGCTCCCCTCTGCACTGCAGCCTGGACTGGGGACTTCCATGTATGATCTGCTAGGAAAGGGTGAGGGGAGATTAAGGTTGGTGGTATCACTCCTGAAAATCTGGAGAGCAAAGCTCAGCCCTGCTGGAAAAGTGGCATTGAATGGGGGAAGCAAACAACCAGGAAATCATGGCAGCAGGACCAAGGGCTAAAGCAGTTATTTCTTAACAACTTATTTTATTTACTTAATCACACTCTTGATTTTGGCCAAAAATCTCCAAAACAAACACTATCCCACCCCCAAAAAAGCCCACCTAGAAATTATATTTCTTTGTCTGGGGGAATGATTGTGATGCTGCTTCTTAAAACAGAGGGGGAACAGCAATGAAACCCCCCATTTTGTTAAAACAATGTGCTCCGTCTGAAAACTAAAATGAAACCATCTTTCAGAACTCTGTTTAGGCATGTTTTCTACTCTGGACCTGCTAGTTACAACTGTTTGCACTCCAGTTATTTACCTGGTGTCCCTAATCAGATAATCACAACATTTCATAAGGACAAGAAACGAGTCTTAGACCCCACCTAATCCAGACAGGTGATGTCAGAGGATGTGGTAATCTCAGGCCACCATCCACCATCCATCTGATTATTCAATTACCCAAGCCCACTACTTTGTCAGCTGGGTTTGTGCAACACAAATCAAAGCCCACAGGGAAAACAGAATGCACACCTGATTCAGGGGCTGGAGTGTGGAAAACTGGGGATGTGGAAGGTGGGTGGGGGAAGGAGGCAGAGGATAAATGCGGGGGAGGGTGGAAGGGTTGTTGTGCTGGTGTTTGGGCTCCAGGAAAGCTTTTGGAGGTTTCTTTCTGTCAGGGAAGTCAGGCAGGGATTTCTGCCAAGGGTGCCACCACTCTGAAAGGCAAGTGGCTGAGGATGACATACTCAGCAATGACAACAATCCTACTAGGAGAAATTCCACTTAACCCAGTCCTCCTCTTATTTGCTATTTCTTAAGAGGTAGGCAGTTTACACATCCAGGGAAGTCCACAGTGCATCTGCTTAAATTTAGCTTTCTCCCCACCCTTTTTTTATTTAGCTAGGGGCAGAACAATGTTATTTATGTACTTTTATAAGAGAATCTACACGGTAGAGCACAAGTCTGAGGCTGATGCTGAATCCTCCTGCTGTGCAGCCATAGGACATAAGAGGTCCAGCCAAAGAAGTTGACTACAAATGAGAAAATAGTGTGAGAATTTTTAAGTGAAGTAGAGAAAGTGCAGGAGAAAATGCAGGAATCAGATTGATGAGTATTTTTTAGCACCAAATTATTTGAAGAATAATGAATAATTTGTATAAATTTAGTGATTTCCATCACCATAGTAGTGGGCAGAAGGAATAGCACTAGCAATATCATTTTCTGTCTTATGTCTCTGACTTTTCATTGCTGCAGAGGAGACCTGAGCATCAGGGACTCCTAAGTCTTTCCAGGTTTGGGGTGGTCCTCCCAAAGTTAATGGAAATAGAAATTTGTGCATCGGTTTCATGGTCCAGCTCACAGGGACCAGACCTCTGTTCTCCCTGTGCTGCACAGCTCTGAGAAATTTGCAAAAAGGCACTGAGGGCCTACTGTAGCCTCTCTCCCGAGGCCGCTGGGGCTGTACGGTGCCCGGCTGGGTGCCCCCGGCCCGGCCGAAGATGCCACACCAAGGGCCACTCCCGGATTCCCTCGGGAACCGTGGGCAGTGGTTACCGCCTGCTGCGCAGGCAGGATCTCGGCTGCGAGGGACCAAAGCAAAGGAAGGAGAAGTGGACACCCGTATAGGTACCAAGGATCTTTTAATCTTCTTCCCCGGTGGGTTCAGGGACAGGCGACAAAGGGGGCCCGGAGTGGGGCGCTGATAAAGGGAGTGGGGGAGATATGAGGAGATGCAAAGCTAACCAATGACGAGGACACAAGGAAGAGCGTGGGTTACAGCTAAGCCACTGAGGATCACACAGGGGAGAGGAAAAAACCCAGGGACAAATCATACCTCGAATTAAGGAATGACTGACACAGAGAATTCTCGAGATAAGGGGGGTGGTCACCATGACAGGCAGGGGAGGGGGGGCAGCTCCAATAGGGAGAAACCATTGTGAGGGAAGTACATGAGGGGAACCGAGGGCCGAACCATTATTGAGTTAGAAACGGAATAAACGATTCTAAAAACACACAATGCCACAAAGGCCTTGCCAGCAAACTGTGATTTCCCAATGTGCTCAGCATTGCAGCCTGGGAGTTGCACATCCCCTGCCCATCATCAAAGCTTTGACTCTGGGCTTTGCTTTGCATGGAAATTCTCAAATGAGGAAAACCTGAACCTCTACCCAGCAATAAATCAGGTTAGGTTCGTACATTTTAGACGATTAATAGGAAAAAAAAAAAAAAAAAAAAAAAAAAGATTTTCAGTGCAGCCAAAACTGTAACGATTTCTGTTTTACACTCACTGATAAAGCTGAATCTTCTAGCAAAAGAAAATTTCTTAGCACTTTTCCAGAGGAAATACTACAAAACCCCCAAACATTCCACCTGATTTCCAGCAGGCACTATAAAAAAAAAAAAAAAAAAAAAAAAAAAAAAAAAAAAGCTAAGTTTTTCCCAACACTTAGAAGGCGTAAAGATTTTGTGAGAGCAGGAGGATGGGAAATGTTTGAGGCCTGTTTGAGAAATCCATCAAGAAGGTATCCTGGTGAGAGGATCTACTGCTCTGATGCAGGAGGAGGACATTCTTGATACATGAAATCTAGCAGATTTCAACCTGTTTCTGTTGAAATTATTTCATTGTCTTGAAACTGGCTTCAGTGCCTTGGAAAACACATTAGACAGGTCTTGCCTCAGCCACAAAAAATGCATGTAGGCTCAGCTGAGATAACAGTACATATTTTCAGATGCTTATTCATGTTTCAGACAGTTCAGACCTGGGCTTTCTGTCAGTCATTACCTCTGCAGCTGCACCTTTTAAAATTGTAAAGCTTGGTGGAAATAGAAAAAGAAGAAAAAAAAAAAAAAAGAGAAATATGGCAACAGCATCTGGATTTTATTTGCTCTGACTGGTATTATTTCTTCACCTTTGGTCAGCATTCTAGTCTTCTAAACAGGTGAAATTCACAGCAGAAACTAGATCCATGTCCAGATTATTAACATACAGTGTAAACTGTAATTCATTTTTTAAAATAATAAATAGTTACATGATGATGGAATACTGTCCCAAAATTCCAGTGATAAATTGATGTTGGGGTTTTTTCCCCCCTTAACCTAACAAACATTTTGTGTATTTTTGTGGCATTTCCATTCAACCTGCCTTTAGGAAAAAAAAAAAAAAAAGAAAGAAAAGAGGGGGTGGGAGGCTACAGAGGAATACTTCTGCTAACAAGGTGTTACTAAAATAGTAATAACAATAACAACAATAATAGTAATGCATTCCACAGTTATGATTGCTGTGCCTGCATTGTTAAGTCTTGACATTTCCAGAAAGGAGGAGGAATGCAAACGAAATTTCTGGTGGGGCAGAGGGTGATTCTGGCACTGAAAGCATCTGGACTAACCTGAAATTTGGGGACAAGCTGTTTAAAAACAGAAAAGGAACTGAAGGTTGCAGGCCAGCTCCAGAGCTGTTGACTTTTCACAAAGAGCCCTCAGAGACAGACTCAGAAATGAGTTGCAAACTCATTTGCACAATTTCTGCTGCTTTCAGAGGGGTGTAGAGCACCTAAAACATGGTTCTGGGACCCCTGCAAATCTCAGAAGGAACCTCTGGGTGTGGCAATCCCAGGCCAGCATCCCCAACCCCACAGTCCCATCAGGTGGGTCGTGAATGAGAATCTCCACGGATTCCCACGTCCAGCTGGGTGGTCAGGTGTTTCTGCACTCCTGTGGAATTTTCTCTGTTTCACTGTCACAACTTTTTGTGCCTGCTGTCCTTCCCTGGACACCACCGAGAGGGATCTGGCTCTGCTTTGCACACTCCCACCACCACTTTCATACGTGATGACACACGTGCAAGTTCACTTTTCATCCCCTCCCGAGACACAAAACCCCTCGATGCTGCTCCTTCAGCAAAGCCCCCATCAAAGGAGCAATATCTGGAGCTTTGCTGAGTGCACTCAGGGAAGGAACACTTGCAGGAACAGATGGTTTTTATCATCCTGCTCCTGGCAGGCTTTCACAGTGGGGGTTTTATCTCGTGCACATGCTGGAATACCCCTGTGGATTGGTTTGTGTGGGCACAGCCAGCTGCCAATTTAAACAGTGTGCAGCAGAAATGCAGAGGTCTTTATCCCAGGAATGATGAGGAACGTCCCGTGGCAGTCTGTCTCTGGCTTTGTTCCACCAAGATGTTTCTTTCCACTCACAGAGTTAACTGGAAATTAAAAAGTCATGTAATCATATTGTGAGAACAAAGATGATCCAGGTGCTTTAAAGTGCAGTTCTGGCAGAGGATATGGCTCTAATAAAGAAAATTTGGTTTTGTCCAATCATTTATTATTTTTTTTAATTCACCTTCTCTTTCTTCTCCACAAAAAAAAAAAAAAAAAAAAAAAAAAAAAAAAAAAAAAGTATAGTTAAAGAATTTCTCCTCTTCCATTTTCTGTCTTGCTAATTTTAATTTGTTGGTTTGTTGTTTTTCTTCCTTTTGTTTGTTTGGTTTGGTTTCTCCTGGTAGGCCTTTCACATAGAAAACCCAATTCAGTTCTGAGAAAAACTGAGTCTATGGAGAACAACAGTGACCAGCTCAGCTCTCACAGGTGACTCCTTTATTTTTCCCAGAGGAAGAATCAGCTACATCTAAGAACACAGTTAATTCCCTAGACTGATCCTCAAGGACTCCAACAGCAGAGAAATTACTGGTTATTCTTGTATTTAGCACAAAGGTGGTTTTTTTTGGCTGTTGCCTGGCTCTGTGCACACACTCACCCTGGCAAAATTTGGGAGAGATCCTGCCTGGTCCCACAGCTCCTCTCTGATCCTTCTTTGGTCTGCACGAGCAGATCACGCATGCTTCCCCAAAAACCCCAATGCTATTGATAAAAATGATGTTATTTTTACCTCTTTAGTCCTGCAGTACAAGTTTGTGAAATTACAGTTGGGAAAACTCCAGCTGGAGGCCGTGGTTAATGGTTTGCATGGAAGACTGAGTGCAGTGTTAAAGGAGAAAATGCTGCATGAACATTCCCACACCCTTCCAGGGGTCACAGCTTCCTCCTTCTCCAGGCTCAACCCCAGGTTACCCATAGAAATCTCAGGCATTAGATTTACCTAAGAAAAAATAAATTAATTTAATAGAGTGGTACAGCAGCAAGTCTCTGACTAATCTCTGCTAAACAACCAATAACTCTCAAAAAACTGAGCTCCTCCCACTCTGATTTTCTCCTTTCCTTTAATTTACTGTGAATTCTATTTGCGTTCTTCACATCTTTATATTCCTTTTGCTTGTTGGAAGCCAAGCACAGCAGCACTACAGCAACTGCTTTTCTCTTCAGCTGGGATGCCCAAACTCTGCTTAGTCTTGGGCATCCCAAAGATGCTCTGAGCTCATTATAAAATAAGCAGTCAAAATATCTGGATTTAAACCATCAGCACCCAAAATTTCAGCTTCACTAACCCCTCCTTCCCAGAAGGATGCTCACTGAATAACCCTCACAATTTCAAACAATTATCAATTGAAAGCACCAACTGTGGCCTTATTCATGGGCACCCATGGCAGTCTGCAGGTCACAAATATATAAATTAAATGTATTTTATATATAATTATATATATAATATATGTTTTATTATATATCATGTATAATAACATAAAATATATAATAATACATATAATATATAATATATGTAATAATACATATATATTATATATGTATAAATTGGAAGTACCTCAAGTTTTAATTGCTGCTTCTGTTTTTATACCCACATTATGCAAAACACATCCAACACATGGCATTTGCAGCTTGCAGACAAACTGGGCTCAGTTTAAAACTAGCACATATTTGCTAAGAACTGAACTGCTTTTAACACAGTTGCACAATAGATTGGGGTTGTTTTTTTTCTGCTAGTTAGTGGGTTTATTGAAAACATATTTCTGTAGTTAAAAAATAAAAACCCAAACTGAAAAGAAAAACCAACCCAAACAAAAAATAAAATGGGAAAAACCAACCTCCCCAAACAAACCCAAGAGATCATGATCTTATCTGAGCTTTTGCAGAAGATATGATTATGAAAATCATATCTTTCATGAAAAAATTTTATATATATATATATATATATATATATATATATATATTATATATATATATATATATCACTCATGGGATTTTTAATCTCTTCAGTAAGGTATTTGCAGTTATACAGAACAAAATGGCATATATCAGAGGAGACATCACAGCTAAACAGAGATCTCTTTGTAAAACAAAGTGTCCCCATATGCTCATTTTATGCTGATAGTCTAATTATTAAAAATAATAGTAATTATTAGAGTGCAGATAGTGGTGTACATGGCTCCTGGTTCAGGCTTAAAAATATATGTCTTCCAAGAAAAATTAACAAATCTTTTGCTTTAACATGTCCCTGTTTTCCCTCTTTTTGTCCAATAGTGAAAACTGTGCATCTTATTAAAAAAAAAGAAAACCATGTATGAAATTTTTCAGAAGTATTAATTTTTGGCTTTTCTGAATACTCAGAGCCGTTAATACACCCCAAGGAAGGATCAATTTGAGCAGGAGTAAATTATTTCTGATTGTTTGCCTTGCCCTAATGACAATTTTTAGACGTCAGGATTTGCACCAAAGCACTCAGTGAAGGGGAAAAACCCTGTTTTGGGTGCATTAATTACACAGGGCAAAGGAACATGAGCTTACTGCTTCTACATAAGCAAGCAAGAAATTAATGAAGAATTCTTCAGAATTATCCAAAGCACTGACAGAAATACAGGGCTATTTGTGAAGAGATCAAAATGTTCCAGCAGAGATTAGAACATTCTAGCAAACACTCAAAGTTGAGTAGGACTTCAGCTTTCAAGCAAAAAAAAAATATTGACAAAATTGCAGAATCAGTGACATCAAAACAGTTAATGATATCTGCACACTGTATTTAAAACAGCTTTAGAAATTGTCTAAAATTGGGCATTTAGCTTATTTCTGTTTTTAAAATTGAGCTTTTTTCCTTTGTAGGTGACACTTACATAGAATTAATAGTAGAAAGAAATGAAAAAAAAATACTTCAGTCATATGTAAAAGCCAGGTGTGGGTAAAAGATAGTTTAAAAAAAAATCAATGTCTTTAAAAATGAGACAATAAATTTTAGCAACAATAATCCAGTTACCTGAGAAATTCAAAGTTTGTCATGAAACAGGAAAAAAAAAATATTCCTTACCTTTAAGAACAAGAAATATTTTGCCTAGGTCTAATCATTATTTTTGTTGGTACAACAAATTTTCCCTTTCTTAGGGCCTCTACAACACTATGATTGGTCCACAGATATTATCCAATCCTGCAGTCATGGTCATCAGTGCCAGAGCTTGAATTGTCACTGGAATGGCAGTAGCCAGAAAGTCAGAAATAAACCCAGATAAAACATGGGCACTCTTGAGCACTCATCAAGTGCTATAGTTTTTCCACAGCTCTTTCAAAGCAGTTGAAATGATTTTTTTCACCATGTGAAAAAATCCTTCCTGACTATCATTGTGCAGTGCCTCCCCCCTGACAAATGTATTTCTCTTTTACTTTAGCTAAGAAAAGCATTTTTGGACCTGGAAATGAAATTATTTTGAGCCTCTGAGCCGGAAAGGACCCAGCCACCATCAGCATCTGAAATCCCCACAGCACTGTGGACTCTAATAGGTTACATTAATATTAATAATCTCACACAGAAGAGCAAATACCATTTGGGGCGCTTTTTTTCCCCACATCAAGGTAGTTAATGTATACTTTAAAGGAATTTTTTGGTGATTTTATGTATGAGGAAATAAAAAGAGCTTTGACCAATGTCTGCCTGTGTCTCTGCAGGGAGCAGAGGATGTGGTTGTATGACACTAGAACACTAACTCTGCTTTTGCCCTTCAAAATCAAGTCCTTCCAAGTTTTCCCATTATTTTTTTCTTATTAGTTTTATTTTTTAATAGGAAAATTGGAGGGGGTAATAAAAGTAACTTCCCTGTGATGTTTTATGTTTATTCTGCTACTTTAAAATTCAGTTGATGAGGCGCTACTGAAACTTGCCCAGTCACTTGGCTTGGACCTCAGATGCATAAAATTTAATTTTAAGTTTTTTGTCTACCACTGAGGGTTTTTTTTCACAGCCAGGCATACTTTGGGTTTGGTATCTTAATAAACAAGATGCATTTCAAATTAGTCTCATCATTTTTTTACAGTGCGGGAGCAGGGAGGACTCGTTTGAGTTTGATGTAATGTTTTCAGTCAACACAAAACATTTTTTTGTTGTTTTGCCAAAAAAAAAAAAAAAAAATCATATTCAGCTGTGAGTCAAGGCAAGCCAGAACCTCCCAACTATTTTATTCTGGCTGTTACACTGAAAAAAATTCATTAATCACTCAGAGGTATGTTGCTATACCACAGGATGAGTGGCCATTTGTTTTTGTGCTTTTTTGGGTACAGTGGGAGAGTGCATTGCTCCTCCAAGTAATTTTCTCTCATTTTTGTTTGTTTGTTTGCTTTTGTTTATTTAAGCACACTGTGATTGATACCTGCCCAAACCAGAGGCATCAGGATCACAGGACAGTGTCAAAAGTTTTTCTATATCCTGCCCTCCATTCCCTATCCAAACTAAATTACCAAAGGAATTGCAGTTTAAAATAATTGCAGTTGTAGTTCAGGGCTCCTGCTTTTCTGTGCTTCACACTCAAATGTTTTACCCCAGTTCTCAACCACTCCTGAGAATTTCCAGAGTTTTACAGTGTTGCAGAAATCGTACTTAAAAACCTCAGAGTTTTTTTCCAAAATTCATTTTCTGGCCTTACAGCAGCACTGGTCATTTCCACTGTTGTGAAGTGATTTTAACTCCATAGTTCTAGGATTTTATGCCTGTTCATCACAGCTTCAACTGGTGATACTGAATGTGCAGTAGTGGGAAATTACATCTGATGAGTTCTGCATCATCTCCATAAAAGATGAAGGCAGAAAACGAGGTAATGAACCCTAATTTTTGGGTTAGCAAACCTGAAAGAGCTGAGCCACATCCCAATTTCTGGTATGACAGGGTGAAGTAAAAGAGATCACTCAGCCTTAAAGGCAGTATCATGGCATTTGTAGCAGATCAAATTCACAATTCTTTGAGGTGAAGTTAGCACCCAGGGGAAAATTCAGACTTAATTCACCAACTCCCCACAGCTTCAAACACCACTGGAATCAAACTGAATGTCCTACCTCAATTAGAAATGGAAAACAATGTTTTTAGTGAGTCACCCTGTAATTTGTTAAACTAATGTGACATTGCTAACCTTTACATTCTTTTAGATTGCACTAATTTTCTTGAAAAATTTTCTTTGCCTTTTCTGACCTGATTTTGTGGTCTGGAGTCTGATGGAAGAATAAGACATCCAAAAAATCAGAAATCAAACAAATCCTGAGGGAGAAGTTACCTTTTCCATCTGTAAGTCTCAACTAAGAGCTGCTATAATATGTCCCCAGAGAGGACAGCCTGGGGTGGTCAGCTAAGAGACAAGTTCTAAAGAGTTTATTATTTATAATTATAATAAGGAGTTTATAATCGTCATAGCTTGCTTTCTTTTTTTGACTAATCTAGAGACTGAACATTGTAGTTGATTAAGAAGTGAAATACAAAGAAGTAAGAGATGGGTGGATGTAATATTCTCTGCAATTACTGAATGAAGAAAAACCAAAAGAAAACTTTAATGAGGCCAGAAATTTAGATTAGGTAAAAACATCTAGGGCAGCACAAAGTCACCATTCCTTTGGATGCTCATACATTTAGCTTTCTGTGGATTTTGGGCTGGTTTTTGTTTGTTTGTTTGTTTGTCTGTTTTTGTTTTGTTTGCATTTGATTTTTGTTTGTTTGGGGGTTTTATTATTGGTTTGGAAATTTTGGTTGGTTGATTGGTTCACTGCCCTGGGTTTTTTGTGATTAGCTTTTGGCTTTCCAGGAAACACCTCCACATGCATGTGTGCTTTCCACTCCATTCCATGATTTTTTCTGGACAACTATTTCCTTTACTTTTCCTGATCCTTATGCTTGCATTTATCATTCCCTCCTACTTCCCAAGCTTTAGTTTCCTGCAGGATGGTTGCTCTGTTGTCTGACAAAACATTTCAGGGCCACTTAGGACACAGGGACAGCTTTCCAGTGGGATGGATCTGCAGAGACTCTCGCTTTAGGGGCCTGCAAACACAAGTTGCTTTCCCTGAAGAGTGGAAAAAAAAGCCCAAGAGACACAGCTGAAGCCTTTTAGATGTCAAGCATTGTTCCATGCCTCTTTTTAGCTTTTCACATCATTGTTTCCCAGCACCACTTCCCTCCAGCATCCACACATGCTGCAGTGAGTTTTGCTCACGCCAACAAGAAATTTAAAACTCTGGCTTTGACACACAGACACAACTTGAACTCTTTTCACTTTCAGATGTTAACCATGCTTTTTTTCCTTTTTGGGAAAATCAGATTAATTACAATCTCTTACATGATCCTTTCTCTTGTTAGATGGTGCCCATGTGCCTGTTTTCCTCACAGCTGTGAGTATCTAATGTCCCTTGTCCCCATCCCTGCCTGCACATTGGTCCTCCTCTGTGGCAGTAAGGTAGAAAAAAATCATAAAGAAAGGCTTCATAAAAATCAAACCTGCTTTCCTGGAATCAGTGGCTGGCCTTGTCAAAATGAGCATTTTGCAGGTTCCCATGTGAAAGCAATCCTGGTGTGAGCAGTTAGTTAGCTTAACAATCTATTCCTGGTTTAAAAAAATCCCTACTTACACCTGCATAAACTGATTTTACACTGTTAAAAATGAAAACTGTCTCTCACAAACAACTTCCCTGCATGTATGCACTGAGAGTTTGACCAGTCAAGACAGAATAATCAATAAAATTGGCAAGAAAGCTACTGACCAGTTGGAGTCACGCACAAGTCTGTAAAACTGTATAAAAAGGAGTTATGTGAATAAAGAAGGGGCTTTTTCCACCATGAATAAAATGGAGTCTTTGTGATTTATTCCCACACTCCTCCACTTAAACCACCGGGATCTCTGCCCCCTTTCCTCTTTTGGCTAAGGCTGGTGGGTGGAAGGGCACACCTGTGACTGAGATCCTTCCAGGAAAACCCCTGCAGCAAAAGGAGATGCTGCCTCCTAAAGCTTTCCTCATCTCTTCCTCCCTGAGCCATAGAGAGAGAATAGAGGGATGTGAAAGCTTCCAGCTCCATCTCCAGCATCAGGACATGAAAATAAAACAGGCTTGGCAACTCTTTGCAATGCATTTTTTGCCAGGTGAGGCTGAAATCCTTGAGACTTCAGCTTTACTTGTTGCCACAACATGGTCTCCAGATTTAGGAAAAAAAACCCCCTTCCTGTGGAGTTCCTGAGGTGGCAATGTGGTTTCTGCTGTTCCTCCACACTTTGCCCAGGGGAAGCAAACTGATAATTCACCATCTTGCTTTAGCTGTTGCAGAGAAGACAAGATCATCCCGGTTTGTATTTTGCCATTTTGTAGCTCCCACTAAACTCTTCAAATGTAGTTTTCCCATCTAAAGATATGGCACGGTGTCCACACATCAGACAGACATGGTGACACGAGGTTCTCCCATCATCACCAGTCTCTAGACCCCAAGAGTGGCCCAGGAAGAGAAGATGTTATCATCACAACCTGCCAATTCCACAAACAGAAGGCTTCATTCCATGCTGTTTTAAACATGTCTCTTTTCCAGAGCAATCGTTTTTGAGTAAAATTAAACCAAACCCAAAAGAGAGAGCCCAGGGGAAAAAAAAATAAAAAGAAGAAGAAGAAGAAACATTATCTCACTTGGTTTTGAGTCAGACTCTCCAGAGTCCTCAGGGAGCAGAAGAGCAAACAAGACTATGTTCAGAATGTTCCTGCTCATGAGCTGAGCTCAAACAAATGCACCAGAGCAAATAAAAACACACTGGAAATGAATCCAAAAGCAAACCTATCCCCTGAAGACCAGGACACTGACTGGGGCTACGAGGGAGCCAGGAAATAGCAGAAGGTATTTTGGGATGGGGGGCACCCACACTGTGATGTGGAGACCAGGAGAAGATCTTTGACCCTTGCCACTGTATTAATGTGGAAAATTGTAAGAAAAAAACCCAGAATTTGCTGACTCCCCTGCAAATTGTGGGGCTGACTCAAAAAATATTTTTCTTTGTGCAGGGAAAGCTAACCAGGCATGTTATCTGTCTGGGTATTTCAGTGTTTCACACAATGGACTTGCAGTCAGCTTGTTCAGCTCTCATCCATCTCTTCTTGGTCATGTTGGAAGGGGATGTGAAGTGGCAGTGGTTGTTCCAGAGAGGATGAAAGAGCTGTTTTTAGCTTGCACTAGCTGAGGATATTTCATGGCTCAACAGGAAGGAAGAAGGTGTGGGATGTGATGCTCACAGTTTAGCCTCCACAGCCATAACAGTTTCAGTAAATCTTTAAGTAGCTTCCCTTCCACCACTTGATCTGCTTTCATTTAATTTTAATGAAATATCAGTAAGTGATAATTAATTTTAAGAGGTGTTTTGCTTTCCTCAGGATCATGGCACGCATGCAAATGCAGAAAATGGACTGCAACAGCCCTCCTGAGTACATTACATGGTTTGTTGTGGAAAAACAATTAACAAGAAGCAATGAAATCCGATTTCCTTAATCTGTGCTGTGATGAAAGCTCCCCTGATGTGTACTTGTCTCTCTGGAAGCACTCAAGGCTGCCACTAATCCTCTGCATTCTTTAGAGAATGGTCATTGATTTAACTACCATCAAATGCAATTATATTGTCCTCAGGTATGTTTGTCATGCTCTTACACTGACGTACCTTTGAGGCCATTGAGTAATTTCTCCTGGACATAGAAGGGATCATTTAAATCTGTGTTTCTGCAGCCTCCTAGATGCCTCTGACCTCACCTTTCTGTTGCACAGGCTTTGTACTCACATGGAGGCAGGTCAAAATTTAAAAACAAGCACAAAAGGGCTGAGGAGTTGAAATATAGTTCTTAATTCTGCTTAATTAGACCAAAACTAGGTGTTGGCAATGTGTATCTGCCATCTAGTTTGCTCATGGGTGTTAGAATAGAATGAATTAAAGTATCATTGAATGGTTTGTTTTGGAAGCAACCTTAAAGATCCTCCTTTGCCATGGGCAGGGACACCTTCCACTAGACCAGGCTGGTCAGGGGGGCCTCATCCAAACTATTCTGGAACAATTCCAGGGATGGGGCATCCCAAACTTCTCAAGGCAATCTGTTCCAGTGCTTCTCTGCCCTCAAATTAAAGAAACTCCTCCTAACACCTAATCCAAACCTTCTCTCTTTTGGATTAAAACCATTTTGCCACATCCTGACACTATCTGCCTGGTAAAATGTCCCTCTCCCTCCTCTTTATAGGCCCTTTTCAGGTAGTGGAAAGCTACAGTGAGGTCTTCTCCAGGTTGAATCCAACAGTCTCATGGAAGAGGGGCTCCAGCTCTTTGGCTCATGTCCACCAGAAGAACCCCCAAGTCCTTCTCCACAAGACTGCTCTCAATGAATTCTTCTCCTTATCTCACATCTGGGATTACCCTGACCCAGGTGCAGCACTTTGCACTTGGACTTGAACTTTTTGATGTTCTCATTCACAGCTTCTATCTTGCAATAAATAAATAAATAAATCCTGAGCACCCCTTCAATGTAAAGGTGATAAAAATAAGTCCTTTTCTTTCTAAATTAAGTGCCAAAGGAGCCTGGATCTCAAAGAGGCTGTAATCCTAGCACTGTTTGGAAGGAAGGTTGAGAAAGATCTGCCTTAGCAGACTGGAAAACCCTTCTTCAGCAGCTAGCCCCATAACAGCCTCTCCACAGGTGGCAGTGCAATTCCCTCACTATCAGCAACTCAGAAACAGATGCAATTGATAAGAGGAGAGTCCAATCCCAGTCTCTCCATGGTTTATCCTGATGCAAGGAAATGATAACCTGTTGCTACTATTGTTTACCTGACCACATAACTGATGCTGCTGGATTTCTTTGGGGCTATTTTGCACCTGCAAAGGACAGATCTGCCCCTCTGAGGGCAGATTATATATATATATACATACATACATACATATATATACATATCTATATACATATATATATAGATATATGTAATATATATTGCAGCCAGATAATCTCTCCACTCAGACATTATGCGCAGTGGATAACTGCAATATTGAAACCAGGCTGGAGATTCTGGCTGCCCTGCACTGATTATCCAGGAGGAGCTGTGTGTCCTTCTTCTTTCACCCTGCTGGCTGCAAAGCATTTTTCCTGTGCTTTTTAGAATGAATCAACACTGTTCAGCCACTGGCACATCCAGCAGGGAAACCCTACTGGACCAATGGTCATGTGAAGACATCTCTTCAGGTCTTCTGCACTGTTCCTTGGACCAAGGATGCCTACCTGGGGCAAAACATTTTTAGAAATCCAACCACACATTTTTACATATCTCAGCATGCTTCACATAAATGTTGCAGCTCTCGAGCCTGTTTTTGTACTATTTTCTAAAAACAGAGCAGGTGCTGCCTGTAGGATGAGGGTCTTCCAGTTTGAGACTGAACTCCTTCAAATATGAGTCTTCTTGGCTCTTCCAAAAGCTCCTTGGGAGGTCAGGATGCTGTGTGTTTTCAAGGCAACTGAAGCATGTTTACTAGTTTATGGCATGATGTACCTGTTGTGCAGGTAAATAAATTATTTTAATAACTGGCCCAGCTACTTCCCTGTACATTAAAGGAAGGTGTGAAACTTATTTCTTTAATGAAGTTTGTCATCATGTAAAGACAGCTATGACCCTATTTCCATGTGAACATAACAGTCTGCTTTTTAGCATATGCTCATCTTAAGATGTTTGTTCTGACACAGACTTGTCCTTCCCACACTGAAATGTCTTTTCAGCCTCACAGTAGGGTCAAAAGAAAGCAAAATTATCTGTAAACCCAGAAATGCTGAATTGTTGTGTACTAAGCCATCTTCTTTATCAGCTTAGTAGAAACTTATGACAAAATGGCACAAATTTTTCTGATGTTTCACTCCTTCCAACAGCAGTTTTTTGCTTTGCAGTTATTGACCTGCCCAGCTGTCACCAGCACAAAATTATTTAAGTTTTTCAAAATGCCATTTGGATTTCACATCCATCCCTCCCCCACCAAGCCTTTTCAAAAGCACTCTTAAGTAAAGCAATATTTTGCCAAAATGGGAACCATATGATTTTGTCTGCAAGGCAACCAGTAAAAATTGCAGGGATGGTGCATGTGGTCAGTGAAACAGCAAAAAAGAAGGAGGAGGAATGAAAAAACATGAAAAAACAAGGAAACTGCAGAAAAGAGAAGTGACAAAGACTGTGCTGGTGTACTTGTTTGCCCTTTGCCAAGCAGAACCAGGAGGATGCAGGCACAATTCAAGCGTGCAGCCTGGGAAGGCCCTCTGAAATTCCTGGCCACGAACTTTTCTGGTGCCTTGATAATTATGTTGTGGAACAGACTCTGCTGGGACATCACAGCAAGTCACAACATCTTTGAGCAACCCGTAATTTGCAGCATTATGATGGTAATGCAGCTGCATGATGAAAAAGCTTTGTGGACCCACTGGTAAGAACTGATTCATTGCTGAACTCAGACATTTTCATTAAGGTTTAGATCAGGAAAACAATGTGTGGGTAACTGCTCCAGTCAGCAAGAGTAAGAGGTGAAACTGTTGCTGCTGCAGAGAAATTTGATTGCTGAGTTACTGCCCAAAGCCTTTCATTCAGCAAATAAACAGCCAAATAATTTGCTTTTTAGTGTTAGGCTGTTTCTGTTAGAAGAAATTAACTGTCTCCACAGAGCTGAAAAAATCAGAGTAGGGAGCAAATCATCAGATGGGCCTAAAGCTGCTAGGAAGATGCCTGTTTGCACCTGAGCTTTACATAAAAGGAAAGAAATCTAATTCAAAGGTCTCTATTTTTAGAGATGCAGTTTAACTGCATACTCTGGCCCTGCTGTAGCTCCTGTGAGGCACCCCACTAATATCTTCAACTCTGAAGACTTCAGCCAAAAT
Source organism: Serinus canaria (assembly GCF_022539315.1). Lineage (NCBI taxonomy): Eukaryota > Metazoa > Chordata > Aves > Passeriformes > Fringillidae > Serinus > Serinus canaria. The sequence continues at coordinate 6,858,522 of NC_066343.1, forward strand.
TTTACAGCAGTGGGATTTTCACAGAGGCGTGCACAAAAATTAAATTCACACAGAAAGAAAAAAAAGAAAAGAAAAAAAAAAAAGAGCCAAAACCCGCAACGTATAACTCCACATGATGTTTAAAATTCTTTCAGGGGCCCCCAACATGCAAAAAGAAACAAGTCTGTAAGATCTGATCTGATCTCTACCTTGTTCAGCTCCCACGTTGCCTGGGGATGCAGTGAGAATTATGAACCTTTATGTTTCATTAAAAGATTAGCAGCAGCATCAACTGGCTGCACTGCAGAGCAAAGGAAAGCTGAGATATTCCACGATGCTGAGATAAGAGCACGACTCCCCTGCCTGCCACGAGCAGTTGTGTGAGCTCTCCACAGCCTCCTCCACCAGGAGGGAGGGAATTTTTACAGTGTGAACCCAGTCCCTGATCAATGTCTGACACTAATGGTGCCTTAGGATTTTAGATTTTGTGTTGTTCATATATTTGTAACCCTGCAGCTTTTTAGTGTGTAACTTTAAGTTCCATATAGAGTGTTGGATGCTGCTTTCCCATTTTGGGCTGACACAACAATTCCTCTCCTGGCCTGGGAATCAAGGACACCTCACTGCCTCAGGAGCTAGAAATGTAAACAGAAGTGAGCTGTGGAGAAAAACTTGGGGTAAATGACTTCATTACCTGAAGCTGTAATAGGAAGATTAACCCCCAACATGCAAATGGACCAAAATTATAAAAGTGTTTGTCCATTTTGGGTGTAGCCCCTGAGGGGGCTTCGTCTGCCCAAAATGGGCAACAGCTTTTTACTCCCTTAATTTTGTCTGTTTTTAGGTAGTCCCAACAAGGCACCCATCTGGTAGCCACACTGGAGGCCACTCAGCTGCCTGAATTCTCAGCTCCTGCCACGCTGGTGAGCAGGGGAGGAAAAGAGGAGCTGCCCCAGCAGAGGAGCAGACCCCGAAGGATGTGGAGCTGCACGCTGAGAAGCCAGAGCTGTCCTGCAGGAGTGCTTCCAGCTGGCACCAGATAAAGCAGCCCTGTAGCTATTCTGATTTTCACAGGGGGGATGGCTCTGAGCCAGGTGTTGGGTCTGAAGGGGGCTGAACCCAGCAAGTTGAGCATCAAGCCCTTAATGGTGAAGAGGAAAGCAAAGCAAAGGTGATTATCCAAGTTTAACTCAGAATATTGGACCATAAAATGAGCTCTGTATAGCACTTAGCTGAAACAGAATACCTGAGGGATTATAAATCTCTTCCCTTGAATTGCAGCATGTTGGCATGGACAGCAAATGCTGTTGTGGAAGAGTTATTTCATTGCATGACAATTTAAATGAATGTGGTGGAAGCACTTACACATGTTTCTTTGGATGTAACCATTCCCTCTGCTTTGATAAGATGCAGGCAAAATAGCTTTCATAACTTTAAAAATCCCTTTTCACTCGTATTTTATATAAGCCCTGTAAAATTGAGAGTACAATATGTTTCCTCACGGCAATCAATCTCTCTTATACATGTCTGTGGATAGAAATACACAGAAACACCTGGTTTGCTATTCTGGGATCTCACATTTAGGCTGATATCTTGCCACCATTTTCCACCAGATTAATATCTTTTTTTTTTTAACACACACACATGTATATGTGTGTTAGTATAAATATACTTAAATACATAAAATTGCCTGAAATTCCAATATCAGTTTGGAATAAAATTAAAATACAAAAGCTACTCTTTTTTGGTTATCTATAACAGGGTTTGCTACAAGAAACAATAAACTTCATAAAATATTTTTAGGAGTAAACCATTACTATAATTAGTACATGCATTTGTTTTGGGCTTTTAGGAAGTCATTTAGTATCTTATTTACTAATAAAACTGAATTTTATAAATTTCATTGATGAATGGCAAAACGGGGCTGAGGAATGAGCTGAGAGCCTCTCTCCTTCTGGCTGGCTTGATTTGAAATTTATCTCAAAGAATTTAACCACACTATAAATAGAACTAGTCAAACTTCTTCTGAATAGTTTCCCTGATGGGAGACAGCTTTTTTTTTCTTTTTTCTTTTGAGAAAAGATTTTCATAAATGTATTTACATTTTTTAAAATGAAGATAGGGAGTGATTTGGTTAGCAAAACGTATGTTGGAAGGAAAAAATGAAAACATTCTTGCTTTCATCTCCATTCTTCATGCTGAAGAGATGATCCTCTCCCACCTAATTCTAATCACAGTGTGAAGCACAGTTAGAGCCTCCAGGCTTCAGCTCATTCCCAAAGCCCACGAAAACCCTCCCAAAATTAGATACACCAACAGGACCTCTCCACCTTGTCTTCCTCTCCTGTCAGGCCACACAACTAGAAACAAAAAAAAGTATTATTTTTTCTCTTTTAACCTAAAATTCCACTGGTACTTTGCACACGGAAGATTAATCGGTGATGAAAATTTTAATTTGAGGGAAAAGAAATCTTTGTGGGGTGCAGCCAAATCCAGTTCTTCAGCATTGCTGGTGTGTGATTTCCCATGAAGCTGGCAGCAAACCCTTTCTCTGCTTCTCAGATACATAGTATGCATTTTTCAGTAACCCATTTTTCAGCTTTTGGACTCCCAGGAAGACACAAAAAAAAAAAAAAAAAAAAAAAAAAAAAAAGAATCAGTTGATATTGCAGAACCAATTTTTCTTTTTCATTTTCCTCATAAGAAAAGATGACATGGTCAGTGTTCTAAATCAATGCATTACTTCACACTGCTTAGAAATTTGTATTCTCTCTAACAATGAGCTCAACACCACAAATTCATACAGGCACCAGGATTTTGTACAATCCAGAAAATTAGAGTAAAATGAAAAAAGAAACCACCCAAATCAAACCAAAAGAAAATAAAAACCAGCCTCAGAGATCTTCTGAACATAAAAAGCCATCTGTAAATTTAAAGATTAAATATGACTTATGACTAATTGAGCTTTGAAAGCCAGACTTTTCAGGTAAACAAAAAACAACCTTATTATAAAATTCTTCTGCAATTAGGCATAAATAAGCAAATAAATGGTAATTTTGAGACAGCCAAAGCTCCAGAATACTCAGCAGGTCATGGTTCATAATTTTTCTCTTGCTGCCATCAACATTCTGCAGGAGGAACAGATGTTAAAGACATCACAACTTGTCAAGTACTGCTTGTTTGAGAGAAGTAAAATGTCCTCATCTATGCTTGATTTTATTTGGAGGTGCAAGTCCTCCCTGAGAACTGGCAAACTGAAACCTGCCTGCAAAACCCATACATGTCAGAGTCAAGAAAAATGCAGTGAGAGAGTTTCCTTAACCTTTGAGGCTTGGTGGCACTTGGAAGTGAAATCCCAAACCCAGTTCTGAGCTAAGCTGAGGTCTTGTCTGAACGCAGTGTGGAAGGTAAATACATCCTTGAATCCTTTAACTTATTTGGTAATTTAGCCTTCTGTTTTCTCCTGTGAGAAGGACACTCAATTCAGCCTCCAGTTTAACAAATGCATTGATAATTTTGAATTTTTTCAAAGATGGGGTACGTTTGGTGCCTGATCTGCAAGAAATTGATTCCAGGAGTTTTCCATATTTCCCCTGTCCTTCCTGAGGTCAACTGGCCACCTGGTATTTCTGCTTCCATACCATAGCAAGAATTTCACAAAAATGAAGACAAAAACCTTCCTAGTGGAAGTGGTGCCTGTAAAAAACTGTGAGAAGGTGGCCTGAATGTAATGGGATCTGTGGAGCTTGATGGGATGTGCAGTTCAGTCAATAATAGAAAAATGGAAGGATGGAGCAACCCAGGCACAAATCCCATGAGGCACTCTAATGTAAAACTTCCAAGAATCAGTTTGCTTGTCTGTCAAGATAATTCATCCCTAGACTGAAGTGTTATAAAAATTATATGTTATTTTTTTAAATTCTATTAAGGTCAAAGCTCTTTTTTTAAAGTTTGGTTTGAGGTGTTTTTTTTTTTTTTTAATTAATTTTCCTCAGCTCAAGGAGCATTAAAAAACATTGCTCCATAAAGATTTTCCTTTCTAGTTCAGTGTCCAAATTAAAAAAGAGCAGAAAACCAAAGATCTGCTTGATCCAAATTAAAAAAAAAAAAAAAAAATCCCTCCTTGAAATAAATACTTGCCAAAAAACATTCTTTACCTAATAAACATTTTGTTAAATTCCAGGAAATAAAAAATTGCATTTGGCAAATCTAGCCTCACTTTCTTAGAAGTTAAAAACCCCACTTTATTTCCTGTAACAAAATCTTCCTGTTAACCTGAAGAGTTTTATCATGGAATTATCAAAGGAAACATTTTGATATTCCTGATCAACCTTCCTCCCACATCGATCATCTCATCCCACATCATCCTCTCCCCCACCTTCACTCACAAACTCTTCCCTCCGTTTCATCCATAATAACATAAATGCTACTACTGGGAAATTATAGTTTTGGAGAATAAGAAAGAAGGAATGGGAAGGAAAAACAGAAGAAGCAATTAATAACATAGTTTACAGTACTTTTTGAACCCACCCAGTGATATTTGACTGCCCATGAATGCTAGGTACTTAAGAGTAAATGAAGGTTAAGATGATTGTCCAAAGTCTCTTGAAGTCAACCTAAAGACTCCAAATTACTTCACTAGGCACTGGATCAGGCTCTCTGGCATCTGGAGTTGGAAAGACTCATTGCTCTTTTTGCCAGTTCTGACAAAAGTTATTTGAATCAAATGTTGTACATCCAAGTGAAAAGCAAATAACTGATTAGGAAAAAAAAAAAAAAAAAAAAGGGAAAGGATAGGTTTTCATTTAAATTGTATTGCTTAGGTTGTCTCCACAGATTTATTTCATTCTTCATTTTGCCAAGTTGGCATTTGTATTTGTTCAAATAGTGAGTGCATCCACTCACTGTTTGAGAGTTCCTAAAGAATTAGAAACAGATTGAGTTTTTTTTTAAATATGTAGAAATTTGCAAATCCAAAGACGTCACCAGCTACCCCAACTCTCTGTAGTTTTTCTCTCTTTATTTCCTGTAACACTGTCATGATGACAAACATGAGTCTGCCAGAATCTCTGCTAAAGCTCAGAACAGGATCGTGGGACTGAACCACAGCAGAGAAAACAGCTCCGTGTTACCTGATCTCCAGTGCACCATTTGCAGTTTTCTCATTATATGAAGAATGAAAGTGACTATTTTCTGTTTATATTAGCACACTGAGCCCTGTGAGAAAAAGGTGGCGGGCATCTGCCTTCATCTCAGGACAACAAACAGGTTTTTTGCAGTGCAAAAGATCTCAGTGTCCTTTGGGGGTGAAACCAAAATTTGGACTTCATCCCCATCCCCAGGCACGTGAAACTGCCCCACTGGTGATCACACCAAGGGTGCAAATCCTGCCCATCAAAGCCAGAAACACTCTGAGAAGTGTCACTGCACCAGTTCAACACACTTTTTTAATTCCCAGCCTCTCACAGGACTGCTCTGAACAGCCAAGAGGGAGATGTGGAAGCTTCAAGCAAAGATTCAGAACTTTAAAAAGAAACCAAACAAGCCACCGAAGCAAGCGCAAGGTTTTCCTGGCTGGGATTCACTGGGACACCTGCACAGCTTTGATCAGGGGTGTTCATGGGCTTATGTTGGTTTCATGTTTGGCAAGGATTTGGCTGTGTCAGGGCTGAAACCCTGCATGACCACAGATCATGAATTTTAACAGAGTCACAAAACAGAGTAGTGTGCTGTAAAGCATTATCAAGTTGATTTGGTTTAAGGTTTTCTGTGGGGAAGGAGGGTCTTGATCTTTCTAAAAATTGGTGATAAATTTATCCTGGTTTTTTTTCAGCTTAAATATTCTCACTTTCAATCCACCTGATCTAGCATCTGTGTTTGAAAACAGTTGAGGACCCAGGCTATGTGCTGTCCACAAGCACATGATGTTGCTGGTGAAGGGCATCAGCCATCATGGGGAATTCCTTCTGCTGTTGCACACACCTCAGATGAAGAAAAACAAAGTTTTCAAAACACTTCCTAGCAGCAGCCTCATTTCCTTCACTGCATTCTTGTAGAAAAGGGAGTCTCACCTTTGTTCAGAACTGCCCTATAAGCTGCCCAATGTTTTGGGGAGGTCTGGGTGCTGCCTGAGTCAGGGGGAGAAGAATCACACCTGGATGGCTGCAGAGCTGTTTCCTTGCTGTCCTAAGCCCTCTGTTTATGGCTTTGCTGACTGTCAGCCCAGTGAAAGTTGCTCCCAGAGGCAGGGTGAGCCCTGCTCCAAGGTCACTGAGGTACCCTGATGTGGTGGGAAGTCTCTCAAGGTGGACAACACGGGCAGAGCTGCCAGCTGACCCACGGCACAAACACTGGGTCAGTTCCTCCCAGGGCAGAGAGCTGCTGAGCAGTTTGCCCCAGCCTTGTGCACTTGGTGTACTCCCAGAACACATCCCCTCAGGGCTGCAGATGCTCCTTCCCTCTCCCAAGGCCTGCATTCAATGGATGTTTGCTCATCCTTCACACCTTGAAGGATTAAATGTGCTCCAAGGCACTTGAGCCCCTACCTGCCTTCTGCAGAGCATCCTTACGGAGCCAGCCTAACTCAGCTCCCTCACCATTATCTTCCTCCCACCTCCTGGTGGGCTGGTGAAATTCCAGGAGCACCTGAACTGGAAGTGGGAGCTGGGATGGCCTGAGTGAGCAGCGTGGGTTTGGATTCCTACCAGGAGGTGGAGCAGTGCCAGCATCCAAAAGCAGAAATCACAGCCAAGATATGTCCATGCTGCAGCCAGAGGGAAAGTGGAAAAGCATTGCCTCCCTGGCTCCCAAATTTCTCTGGCTGCGACAGAAGGAGAAGGGCTGAGACCCAAAGATTGAACTGAATGGAGCTTGAGCCCTCTCCTGCTGTGCTGTGAGTGCTGGCTTTACATCTTTGGTGGAAAAATGCCAGTTTTCCCTCTCCACTCTGTGCTGCCCAGGAGTTTCCCAGGAGGGAACCCCTACATCCATGTCAGCACCTGCTGGGACAGGAGAATGCTCTTAATCCCAGGCTCTGAGGGCTAACACTAAGTCACCAAAAGAAACAGAAGGAGGGAGCATGTCAGAAAACCAGCCTGCACTGGGAAAAAAACAGACTTGAACAGGATTAGGGGCAGGTTTAGCAGCAGGGTTGGTGAATCACTGTGTGCTTTCCATGCCAGAGCATGTTTAAACATTAGATAAGTTTTGCTAGTAGTGCACATGCCGGTTGCTGTTTGGTGCAGTGGAGTGGGAAAGTGGCATCTTCACAGCACCAACGAAAATACAGACATCCAGGGAAATGATCCTGTCTCCCTATCACATCCAGAACCCTGTCCTGCAAGAAGAACTGGCAGCTGGAGAAGCACCATGGTGCTGAGTTAGTGAAAAACTAACTCAGGGTTATTTTGTCCTGCTGTCACGGCACAAGGGAAAGATTTCTCACTCAGAGATGGGAAAGAAAGAGCTGGAGAGAAAGTTCACTCAGAACTGGATCCTCAGACTGGATTCACACACCACTGTATTTTTTTTTTTCCTTTACAGTTCTGTAGGCTATGAGGGAGGGAAGGCAGAGCAGAGGGGAGGAGAGGTCAAAGAAGATCCCAGCAATGGTGAGTCACGGAGGGCTGACACTTATTTAGCAGGGAGCATGAATGTAATTACTGCAGAGGCAATAGCTGCTGTCAAACAGCGTGAGGCAGCGTGCTTTTCATCAAGCTCAGCAGGGTGAGCAGTAAAAGCCCAGCTGGGGAATATGGTTATACACTGACCTGCTCCCACCCTGCTCCTTCATGCTGCAGAGGGGGAGAAACACAGCCTGGCACCCACGGGATGGGTGGATGTGTGCATGTCTTTCTGCTCATCTGCCTCCCCGGATCCTGACAGGCTCTCAAGGCAAGCCTCAAAAACAAAAACCAAAAACAAACAAACAAACAAACAAAAAATTCCCTAAAAACAAAACAAAGACTGCTCATAATCCAGTCCAATTTAATAACTAAGAATTAAGCTACTTCTCTTTTCCTTTGACCTGACTTGCTCAGAATCCAGTTGTTCTTGTCCTGAAAGCAGATGCCATCAGCCAGTGCCAGCCCTGTTTCCTGATGAGCCTGCTGCTCTTTCTCCCAAGGCTGGCAGGCTGGTGCTGTTGGAAGCCACACGGTAACAGGAACACCACTGAAACAAACATCCTTTGGGGCCCACAGGTGTACAAACCTCGCACATGTACAAATCCACAAGAAACAGAAACACCGTGTTCTGTCGGCACTGGTTGACACTGTTGCCTAGAGCCTGGTTTTCAAATAAACAGAGCATTTGTTTTCGTAGCTGGAAGCGTAAAGTGAGCCACAAAAGGATCAGGCCTAAGACTCCCTTTCTTGCTGGGTCACAAAAAAATCTGTGCTCTTTGCGAGTTTGGCAGCAGATGCTGACATGGTGACCGTGAAATGTGGAGATCAAAGAAGATGGCACAAACACATGACCTCCTCAAGAGAAAACAGGAGAAAACCCTCCTACCTCCCTTCTGCTTCACTCACATCTGTCTGCTGGACCAAATGGGCTTCCAGCCCCTGAGAATGCCTGTGTCAGCATCTCTCTTTGAATTATGAGCACCACCACCTCTCCAGTCAATGCCAAGACCTGTCAGCTTTAGAAATAAAACTGTTTTGTGAAAGAGCTTGCTGTTTTATTACTTCTTTGCCTGCTGTGACAAAATTCCACTTCCTATTTACATAGTTTCTCATAAGCAGGTTGTTGAGGTGATGTGCTGCCCCTCTCCAATTCCTCTGCTCTCTGCACTTTTCTGGACCTGAAGACATGTCTCAAATATTCATCAGTGAGAGTGTCACTGTCTGAAGAACAAGGCAGTAGAGAAGATGATGTTTGAGAGGGAATACTTGGAGGCAGACAAAATGGATGCTGCATTAGACAATTATTCTCAATTCTATCCTATATCCACAGCAATAGGAACCAACTGATAAAAACATTGTCCTTTTGGTCCCTGTGTGTTCAGGTAACTCAAAGTGTCTTCTGGGGCTCCTCCTAGGTTAGCTAAGCCTAGGTTAACTACATTAACTTGCCTTTAGCAATTCTTTTTAAGCTGAAGTAACTCCAGATGTTGAAGCTAAGCACAGCATTTATTTAGAGCGTGATCCAAGGGCTGGGGCTGATGCTTTCAAAATGCTCTTAGGTTTGTATTAGTACCCTATAAAGAAAAAAACCCCAATCATCAGCTTCTTAGAAATCCATGCTATAGTGTAGGATATATATGCTGACTGCATGCAGACATTAAAATTTTTAGCAAGCTCCAAAGAGATCTCCAGGATCCTCTTGCCTTGCCAAGAGCCTCACCCAGCCATTTCTGCATGAGGCATAAAACTTCTACGTGAGCTATACTGTATCTTATTTTAAAAGATACTGATCTTGATTTAAAGATTGGAGAATTCCCCGTGCCTGTAAGGTAAGTTATTCTAATAGCTAATTATGCTTTCCAAAAAGGGAAAAAAAAACCCAAGGAAAAAAAAAATCCAATGATAAAACACATACAAAACCAAACCAAAAAAAAGAAAAAAATCCCTTTATTACTTTTCTAAACCTGTCTATCTTCAGCTTCCAAGTGTTGCGTTGCATGCTGCCATTTACTGTTTTAAGACTATTTTGTGTCAGAAATCTCTTCCCCATGTAGGTACTTGCATGATATAATTATGTCACCTCTTCATATTTCTGGATGAAGGAAGTAGATTTAGCTCCTTAAAGTTTCTTGCTGTAATTCAGATTTCTTTCCCAGCCTCAGATAGTTCCTGAAACTCTTTCCTGTACCCACTCAGACTTTCCAAAATCCACTGGGCTGTAGGATTAGGAGCAGTGCTCTGGTGCTGCTCTTGTTTTACAGTCCTAATCCCACCTCCCCATGCCCATGGGTGCAAGGACCGTATTTTCTGTCTTGATTACAGCATCGCCCTGGGAACACTTGTTCACATGGGTTAGCCACCATACCTCAGCTCTGTCAGGAGACAATCAGTTCCAGGTTCCAGCAGTCCCTGTTAAAATTCCACACATCACTTTCCCATTTAATTTTTTGGCTGTGTTGGATTTGGCCGCACGGAAAGATTCTCTGATTGTGAGAGCCTGTCAGCCCAAAGAAGTCACAGGCATCTCCACAGGTTAATTCTCTCACCAGAAGTTCTTGACACCTGGAGGTTGATGAAGGAGTTACTTTGGTTTTAATTTGTTATTATTGTTTTTATCTAACAACATTAATCAGCAGCATGTGTTTTCTGTCTAATATTCATTTCCTTGCTATACTCATTATTAGCACTTGTAAACAAGGAACAGACCAGAAGGCAAGTTCAAGGAAGAGTTATATATTTAATATAAACCTTCTACTGATTTTTTCCTTTTTCCTTTTTTTCTGTTTATTTTTTATTTGGTTCGTTTTTCCCTTTGTTTGTTTGTTTGTTTGTTTCCCACCATGAATTTTTTGGTGGTTGTTGTTTAAAAATATAACAATATTTTTACCAGATATTGTCATCTGCTTTGTCTCTGGGGAGGTCACAAGTTTTGCCAGGCTAGTAACAAATAAACTGATTTGGATAAGATATAAGAAAGAAGGATTGATCTTTATTTTCTTACCACAACAGGACTGAGTACCAAATCCAGTGCTTTTGTGAGCATGTGAAAGTATGATTGAAAAACAATTATAATCCTTCTTACCAATTCTAATGCCACATGTTTGAAACCTCTAAACCTCTTTTTAGCCTCTTTTTGTCTAAAAATCCATGTGGCATTTATATCTAGATTTAATGACAATGAGAGTTCTAGCACATTATCATTGCTTTTCCCCATATTGCTGATTTCGGAGTTAAGATTGAACTCAACCCTAACAGAGCTTCCACAAGACACTCGAACCCCTTTGCTACCTGGAATCAGGCTCTACAAAAAGTCATAGGAGAACTTTTTAATTCACAAAACTCAGCACTGCTTGTCATCCAATGGCTCTGACCTTCACAGGGACATCAGCTACAGTGGTTTCAGAACTTTGACCCTCAAGATCTCCCCTGACTTCTAGAATTTAATTCTCACCCAGAGGGAAACAGCAGAAGATGTTTGAAGCCCCAGATTTAAGACATTTGAGGATGTGGATACTCAATATCCTTGAGGTGAAAACAAAGTAAAACAAGGTCACTCTTTTTTTTTGCACTCATGTTCTGGTTTTCTTGCCTCCATTTCCACAGAGCTGTTTCATTGAAAATTGCTTCTCCAGTCTCACACTGGAAGAGCTGGTGAAGAAGCCCACTCAAGAAGCTGGTGAAGTGCCCACTCAAGAACAGATTTCCTGCTTTGTAGTGCCCAGTAGTTTCCATGCCAGAACTCCAGTGCAAAAGGAAAAGAGAAACTTCTCAAGGAAGATAGAGAAATACCTGATACAGTGATCTGGAACTGCAGCATCTGCTCTCACCAGGCTCCCAGATAATGTTCTCCTGGTCCTAGGAGACTGGAGAGACATCATTACAGAAATCTGGAGGAGCAGTGCTGGGTCATTGCAAAAATCAATGTGGCAAGAAGAAGAGCTGATCACAGCAAGGCCGTTCCTCCCTTTCACCAAATTGTGTTGGGTGCTGAGTCTCAGTAACATTTCCGCCCATTTTCATTATCGAAACAATTCCTCTGGAGCTAGGAAAGGCTTGTTGGGTGGCTGGCTTGGAAAGCAGAGCAGTTAGGAACCCTGTGGAGCTTTATCCAAGGTGACCACATGTGGAAAATGACCAGATGCTGACCAAAACTGACCTCTCTTCATGGAGCCAATTCTCAGAGTGGTTGAACATATCAAAATAGAAAGAAAATTCTGAACCTTCTGCACAAAACCCTAAGAAATAAACTGCTTGGCATCCTTGGAAACATGCATCTCGGTGGAATTTGGAAGGAAACTAGGGAGATGACCCTATTCTACCTATACATGCAAAAACACCTATTCTGCAAATATGTTTCATAAAATAAAATCGTGGTGTAGCTTTAGCAGTTTCTTTTTGTGTTGATTAAAGAAGAAATTTTAATTTTGGCCAAGTGGAATTTTGAAACATTCCAGACCATCAAGACTTAAGTCTCAATAAATACATATAATGTCTCTGGCACCATTTGCAATAGATGACATAAAGCAGGTATTTTAAAATAGTCATCTTGAAGTGAAAATTAAAAGTGGGATATAAAATGTGAAGCTCTACTGAGGAAGGATTTGGAAGCCAAGCTAATCTCTGTTTAAATATTTATAAAATTGGAAGCAATAAATTCTATCTTCCCTCTCCTTCTAGTAATGTGATTAAAGCAAGGAAAAAAACACCCATGAAATAATAACTTCAAGGCTGTTTTTCAAGATTCATTCAGTCTTTCAGAAGTAAAAATCTTTGCAATACACAAAGAATTTTTCTGGGCCACCTCTGGAACACCAGACAATCGGAATGGTTCATTCCTCCAATACAATTTTCTGTAAGGTACAAAGCAAAATAAGTAGGATTGACAGAGATACTGCAAATCTTGCACATTTTGTGATGTTATGTGTTCTTTTTCTTACACATTTCGAGTGAAAAGAGAGTATTATACTGAGACTAAGCATACATTCACACTTATCCAACATGTTTCATGGAGGCAGGTAAATGATGGCTAATTCCATTAGGGCTGTAATCACTGTTCACACATCCCTCTTGTTTCAGCAATTTCTCTTCATGACTCTTCTTTGTCACAAAAACGTGAGGCCCCATGACCAGATTTGATTCTTGGAGCAGCAGATGGCCATCCCATCCTGATAATTCAAAACATCATGCTGTCAAAATACCTTTCCTTTTCTTCAGAACTCCTGAGAGGTTCCTTAGTGGCTCTCATGACAGAAAATAAATGAGTTAAGACCAGATTAACAGATATCTCAGTCTGGGTTACCTAAGCATGATGCTAATGAACATGGTGAATGTTGAGGGGTCATTGGCAACCTCCCAGGCAGATGGAGCACAAAAAGCCTGGCACCACCCAGTTCATCCAGAAATACCCTGTTTTCCTGCCATGATTTCTTATCAAAGGATGTTTGCCTTTAACTGAGGTGGGTGGGAAGGCAGCCCTTTGCTTCGCTGCTGTGAAATAACCATTGTCCTGGTGCATGTTTTTGGTGGAAAAAGATTGAGATGAAGTCTTGGCTAAAAATGTTGGCCACATTTGTTTAATTTCATTTAAAGACATGGCTTCAGCAGGCTGATGCAAACAGAAATCTGGAAGAAAGCAAGAGGATGGGTCTTATATGAAGATTAGGGTACCTGAGGGAAGATGGGATCACTTGTGTTTGAGGAAGAGCTGTCTGAGCAGATGATCCTTGAGATAAAATGGTTTCAAGCATCATCTACTCCCCCTGCCAGAGAATTTGACAATTGTGCAGTGGCCTGTGCCAGACCACAGAAGCCAAGAGAGTCCGAAGATGAATGCAGCCCAAAGTTTCCCAGGGAACAGATATCAGCAGGATTTCTTTTCCAAGGTGAACTGATGTTGCAGATAACCAGTGTGGCTGACTTGCAAAGCCACAAGAGAAAGGAGAGAAAGGAGAGAAACCAGCATAGTTTTTGGAGCTGTCTCCATCCAAACAGCTCTCAAACTCATGATTTTAATCCAACATCCATCCATAACTTTACAGTCCCATAAATCAATCACCAAGGTTCTTTAATATTGCAGGTATTTATGCAATTTGCACTAAAAATTAGTATTTTCCCAATGCTGCATTTGAAGCCATAGACACAGCTCCACAAACATTTCACCAAGAAAAATTTTTGCCTTAAGAAATATTTTGAAGATGTGAACAGTGTTTCTAAAGTTTAAAGATTTCAAATGACCATGCAAATATAATGGAACCAGAAGTATTTGAGGGAGGTGATATCAGATGGGGAAATGATATCAGAATTTTGATATGTTTTTTTCAATTTAAATTGTATTTGTATTGTGTTTTTTCTTAGTTCACACATAATGTTTGTGCTCATAAATAACACATGGTTAGAGTAATATTTAGATATGTCTGTGTGTTTATATATACCTACATGTGTGCATATACACATCACACATGCATACCTCCATTAAATCATAACATGAACTATTTTATAGGAAAAATACTTAAATTGTTTTATCCTGATTTCAGAATCATTGAAAGCATTCTGGTGCTTTATATTTTTTAAAATAAAAGCATAAAGCTTCAAAGTGCAGTGAAAGTCTGGCGAGGAATGCACACAATTAAAACTGATCTTGCTTTTATTGCAGCTCTCATGGCAGAGACAGGATTAAGCAGTTATCATTTATATACATCATTTGCAGCCAATAAACCTTAGGAATATTTATTATTTCACATAGCAATAGCTCTGGGCTGTCTCACAGCCAGCATGTCACCATTCTGCTTTTACTAGAGGTTTTCCTCAAAGTCTACAAACAGCTGAAGTCCTTTAACCCCAAAGCACACAGACAGTGTTTAGTTTCAGCTGAAGGAAACATGAAGGAAGGAAGTCATAGGGCTTGGATGATAATATTTACCTGATCCACCCAAATACCCAAACAGCCACACCTTGTGCAAGAAATGGGAATGCCTCCATGATTATTAGGAATACTTAGCTTCAAGGACTTCCCTTCAGCTGAAGCAGGGACCAACTTCACTGTATTTTGAAAAGGATTAAGCAGGAGAAAAAGAAGCATAGAACAGAAAAAGCTATGACATTAGACCTCGATCTGCCCAAGTAACATGTTACTTTTCCACAAGAAAAGTAAAATGTGTAAGATCCTATTTTCTGGATTATCTTGTGTCATTTGACAACAAATATTATATTAAACTCTCATATCTCCCAAAATAGAGCAGACCCCTTGGAAGATGTTGATTGGCTTCAGATAACTTTATAAATGTATCTGCAGCTTCTGTGGAAGCTGGTTCTGAATGAAAATATGGAGGGGATTGTAGGCAGATTTATTCTATATAGATAACATTCTTCCATCACCTGGGTACAACACCTGGTACTGTTCAGCTTTTGGTTGGAGCCAACTCAGGCTCTTAAACTTTATATTTTTGCAGTTCTTGGTCTGGAAGCAGAGCATACAAATTTCATCTCAAAATAGTCTTGAGGGTCTAAATGAGAATTTACTTAGATGAAAGGCCCGCAATAATAAAATTAAGCTCAAAAAAAAAAAAAAAAAAAAAAAAAAAAAAAAAAAAAAAAAAAAAATCTGTGCCAAATAATTGAGTAATATACATAAGCTCCTGGAAGAAACCAACAGAAATCATTGTAGATAATAAAATTTTTTTTGATCATTAAATAATGGCATTGGTGCACTGGGGAGAATTAATAGTTATGAAGTGTCTTGTACACAAAGATTGTTACTGACATAGTTTTATGTGATTTTTTTTTTTTTTTATATTCTCCAGGACTGGAACATGAATGGTGGAATGGGGTGAAACAGCTTGGGAAGAGCATCTGGATATCCATTAGGCACAGTTCATTCTCAGAATTTTTGGAAGTATGAGAAAACATTCTTCAGGTGGCCACCTCCTCCTTGGCCCTGTCCAATGTCTTCAGAAATAATGAGGGTGGCAGAGTATGAAGTTTATAAAATCTGAAGGTGACAAAACAGGAGTGAAACGAATCAACCCCGAAAAACAGCAGAGACAATGTTCTGAAATGGTCCAGTGAGTGCAAATGTGATACTCTTTCCTCAGACAGGGACAATCAGCAGGGCAAAATGGGGAGCAAACTGGCCCAGCAGCAGCTCTTCAGCTCCACACCAAGGCTGGCTGGTTTGAAAAGCTGGACACAAACCAGAATTGTCAGAGCTGTGGGTAAAAAGAGGCACTGAGCAGTCTGAGTGCAACTTGATTCCACGAGAGCTGGGAAGTAACATGCCCTCTGTTTTACCCAGCACATACCTAACCAGTATGTGTTTCAGAAAATGTGTGCACTGAGTGTTAAAAGTGCAGAGGAGGGCAATGGGATGGGAGAAAAATTCAAAAATCACAACCAGAAAAATGAACCTATAGAGAAAGATGCAAAAGCTGGCATGGTTTAGCCTGAAAAAAAGAAGTTAAAAGAGGGAGTTATGAGAAAGCATACATGAGGATCCTCTTTCAGGAAAAAAGGAGAATGCACCTCATAGATAATGCATGCAGTCTCCATCCCCTGAGGTCTTAAAAACCAGATTAAACAAATAACTTTCTGAAATGACACAGTTATGGACGATTTGACTTTGACGTAGGGGTTGGACTACTTTACATCTAGAAGTGCTTTCCAGACCTATTTTTCAATGAATATATGAAGTATTTGAGCACTATCCAAGAGAAATAATGAATTGTTTACAAAGTCATCCTTTTTCTGTAAAAGCTGATGAAACTCTATAACTGGAAGAATTAATGTACTCATAATGATTTTTGTGTGTGAAACCAGTGAGGGGAAAGTATGCACCTCAAATCAGAGTTGTGTATGCCTTGTTGTGCTTCAACATTGAGCCTTTCACTAAATAGTTTTCTAGAAGGATACAAGTTGTCCTGGAGGAAATTTTTGTAGAATTTACTGACCCTAAATCTAATCCAAGTTTGTCTTCATTGCCTGCACTGATCCACATGTTTTACTCCATCCCTCTAACGTAATTCCAGACTCAAGGTTATACCAATCCCCTAAAGCTATTAATCAGTTCCCAACTGCACTTAATCCATGCCAAACAAAAACATAACTATGTACCTACAATAATTTTTAGAGCCCTACCCCTCCCCTTATACTCAAAAGATTTTTAAAAATAAATTAATGGAGCCTTCTAACTCAAACATCTTCTAAAGCATGAAAAAAGCTACAGGGAAATCTGTGCAAAACCTTTGCAAATCTATAGATTCCAAAAATATAGTTCTTTTCATGCTATTAAAAAAAATTAAATCTTCTTCCAGCTATAACATAGCTAAGATTTAAGGGTGAAAATTAAAATTTAAAGACAGCATCTACTAATAAATTTATAACAAAGAAGTAAATGTGACATCAAGTAACGGAAGGACCATGCCAGATATCAAAATGTCTCAGGAATCCCTTTAGAAACAAGATTTTACTTTATAAGTACAAAACTTTAGGTCCCTTTTAATGGGTTGAGGTGTCACTTTGAGTTGTGTGAAATTTTAGTCAGTAATTTTTATGTGGATCTGAGAAAAGTGAAGAAAATGTTGAAAGCTCTACATGTCAAAAATCAATACATGAACTGGAATACTGGAAAAAATAATTAAGTCCAGTGAAAGGCTCATCCCATAAACTTTGGATGGCTGAATGTATTTTACTTCAGTAGAAAAATGAAAAGCAGCATGAAAAACTGCAAAAATAAGAGGCCAAGTGACAAATGAACATAATCTTGCAGTATCAGAAGTAAGGGAAGTTACAAAATAATACTCCTCTTGATTTGTTTAGCCGCAGAATTCTCTATGTGTGCATAACACAGAGCAAAGGTCTTATTTTCTATATCAGAATTGATACCTGTCAGAAGGCAACTTGCTAGGCACCACAACACAAATTTGAAATTAATTAATGATAACTTACAATATATGGTATTAAACTGAAATAAAAATGGATCCTAAACATCAATATTCCTCCAAAAGGGCAGTTTCTATCTCAGCTGAAGCCCACATCCAATTCCTACTTTCTTACACAATTTCTTGAAAAAGATCCATAAAATGAAGCATAATATCTTGCAAAATTACTTTTGCCAGTCACATCTGTGGCTAACTTCAAACTGTTCCTAATCCTTCATGATGTTTTTACAGATGGAAACAAAAGAATACCTCCTCTGGACAAAACTATTATAAGAATGACATGAAAAGTATAATCTGAATGACTCTGAGCAGCTTTACAGGAAAATAAATTTCAATTTACAAGGTTGCAAGAGGGCATGAAACTGTGTAAACCCTCTGCCATCCTACAATTCTGTCATATTTTATCAGAAATAGTAGCTATACAGGCAGGTAGACAGGCAGAGAGACACTTGGCTGTTAGGTGTGAAAAGAGTGGCCACACCACCACCCCATGACATCATTTCCACCCTTGCCAGGTAGAGATTGCTCCATTTTTGTTTGGAAAATTGCTGCCATGCCAGGGATATGACAGCACAACAACACAACAGTGTCACCCTGTCACAGACACCACACCTAGCAGGGTTTTAGTCTGGCCACCACCACCAAATGTGACAATGACAATTTTTTATAACAGGACTCTTAATCTCCCCAGGGTATTCTGTTTGGGGATGGATTTTTGGTTAACTCCAAAAGTTACACTGTCAGTTATTTTATTTCATGTGTTCCAGCTTGATTAAATCTAACATGAGTGTTTCTTACTGACTTTAACCAAAATCCCATTTGGTTATTCACAAACATTTTGTGGAACACCATCATCTGGTGCATGTTCAGAGCATTCAAAGCAGCAGAGCTTTTGTTAGCAGAAGTTCCTTGTTTTGCTCTCAGACTTTGGAATTAGCTGAAGGATTCACAGGATTGAAGCTGAACATCTGCTCTCTGTCAGTCACACATCTGAGAGGGGGGAACAAGTATAAATTAATCTATCCAGAATTGTCTGTAATTTATGATTCCTCAATTCTCCAACCATTTCAAAAGGCAACATACAACTAATTTATGATTTCTTTCATTTTCTTTGTCCTTCTCACTAACAATATTCATTCCTCTTCCAACTGCAATCCATAATCTGGCTTTTGGGAGACCTGCCCTTGCTAGCTAGGGGCAGGCAGGTTCCTGGTGGTCTGGTGGTACGTGCAGAAAAGTAACCTAGTCGGAGCTCAAACCTCACTTCAGCTGCACACTTATTTTTCTCATTTGCAAAGCATTCCTGCAAAGCATTTAAACTATTTTCAGATGCTTCCTCTCCTCTGTCACCAGAAAGTAGGATTTGTGTGTGCATAAACACACTTGAGGGATGTTTTTGCCAGAGCTCAGACAGGTGAAACCAGAAGAGCACAAAGGCACAGCTTTGAGAACTTGGCCTTTATGCCACCTGCTTCAAATGTTTGCTGCTAATTTAGCTGAAATAATTTCACATCTTGGCCTTGGCCCTATGTTCTTGAAGCTGCAGCATGCTATCTCATCTATTCCACAAAATGCACTTGTTACTGGAGAGCTTTTCAGTGCTTTCAGATCACATTCCCAAATGAATGCTACAACCTAATAACCTGAAACTGATGCCCAGCTAAGTGATTCTTGAAGTCTTGTCTACAAAGATGTCCCTTAAAATGTATACGTGACTGCCACCACAGTCAGAAATTCCTAAAGAGTGACAGAATATCAGAGTAAAGGAGTTTGCTGCCAAAGACCTCAGAGTATGTGCAGAAATAAAGATATTCATGCATGAATATATACAGGACTGACCAGCTGAGAATGTGGAGAGTGTGGCAGTCTTGGAGGCAGGACTGGTCTCTTGTAGCTCTGATTGGTGCTGTAAATCAGACCACAGAGGTGGATTTATTCCCTAACTCTGAACAGGAGGATTTAGTGACAGTGTGAACGTTGCCTTTATACTCACACAGCACCTTTCACTCTAAAGTAGGTTCCTTAATCTTGATTAAACCTTCCCACCCATAGCAGGATAAAGAACACAGGAACAGTCCCTTGCAAGGCTTCTGCTGATAGCAGGGGTGGCTCACATCCCAGTGTGGAGAAGATAGATGCCTTATTCCTAGATAAAAGCTCAGCAAAGAGAAAAGTGGTTCAAGTGGTTGCTTTAAACATGAACAAGAGCCTGGTCTCTGGTCTCTTCAATCTTCCCACAGGCTGGGCCAAATTATTCTTCTTTCTTTATTTGATGACCTAATTCCCAAGGTGAATTTTCCAGCCTCTCAACTCCACCAATACCTTGGACTTACACTAGTACAAGGAGGAGCAGCAAATGTGTCTCTCTCCACCCAGACCCACCCTCCTACTGCAGTGGAAAACTGGATTTCCCTTCAAATCTTTGTCCACTTGTTGATACTGACTAGGAAGAAGGGAGTAACTGTCTCCTCTTCCAAGCAGCTGTAAGCCTAAATCGGGGTCAGCAAGCAATAATTCACATATTTTTACCTGTTTAAATTGCAAAAATAATTTAGCCACTCCATCCAATAGCAAGAAGGGGCAAAGGAGAGGGAATGTCTACTAAACAAATCACAGTGCAGTGCAAGGAGGATTTCTTTGAGACCTGTTTGGAAGGAGTGCTAATAACCACACATTCAAAAATGTGTTGACATCACTCACAGAAAATGGGCAGTGTCCCAAGGTTTACCCCAGGGACAGCAGCTTGTTCCAATCAAGAGCCGAACAGCAGTGCAGAAAACAATGAAAAACATTCCCTCCTGTGGGATTCAGATCCAAGCTGGCTCATGAGCCATAACCACTGTGCAGGAATATTTGCTGTGAGAGGAGCTATCGTGCAGTGACCTGCAGGGAAGGCATTTTGTGCAGGGAGCAAAGCAGAGCAAAATGCTGTGGAGAGTATGTCTAATGAGGTTTATCTCAATCCCAGCTCTCTGTTTCCCAAGCAGGGTGACTCCAGGCCTGCTGCATGTGCTGTACAAACAGCCTGCAAAACTTTTTTTGCATAGGGATTTCCTTTTGTTTCCCCTGTATTTTTTACAATGTGTGCCATGATGGAGCCATTTGATTTGGAGACACTGCTGTGCAAAATGCATG
The DNA here is from genome assembly GCF_022539315.1 of Serinus canaria. NCBI lineage: Eukaryota > Metazoa > Chordata > Aves > Passeriformes > Fringillidae > Serinus > Serinus canaria. The sequence continues at coordinate 6,879,193 of NC_066343.1, forward strand.
CTGCAGGGTAAACACTCACTCAGGTCCTGGAAAGACACTTGTGGGTACACATCAATGTTCTTCTGTGGCCGCTGAACTTCTATGTGTACTCACGTTTCAGTGTATTCATGTAGGATTTGGGTGTGCATAACACCCACTTGAGGGATTGTTGTTGCCAGAGACTCAGACAGGGTGCAACCAGAAGAGCAACAAAGGCACAGCTTTGAGACAACTTGGGCTCTATGCCAACCTGCTTCAAATGTTTGCTGCTAATGTAGCTGAAATAATGTCACATCTCGTGGCCTTGGCCCTAGGTTCTTGAAGCTGCAGCATGCTATCTCATCTATTCCACAAAATTGCAACTTGTTACTGGGAGCGCTTTTCAGTGCTTCAGAAATCACATTCCCAAATGAATGCCGTACACAACCGAATAACCTGAAACTGAGCCCCAGCTAAGTTGAAATCTCTGAAGTCTTGGTCTACAAAGGATGTCCCTTAAAATGTATACGTGACTGCCACCCCAGTCAGAAATTCCTAAAAGAGTGACAGAAGATCAGAAGTAAAGGCGTTTGCTGCCAAAGACCTTCAGAGTATGTGCAGAGCTATCGAAAGAAAGTATTCATGGCATGCATATATACAGGACTGACCAGCTGAGAATGGGGCGAGTGTGGCCAGTCTTGGAGGCAGGGACTGGTCTCTTGTAGCTCTGAGTGGTGCTGCTAAAATCAGACCACAGAGGTGGCATTTAGTCCAAACTCTGAACAGGAGGATTTAGTGACAGTGTGAACGTTGCCTTTATACTCACACAGCACTTTCACTCTAAAGTAGGTTCATTAATCTTGATTTAAACCTTCCCACCCTAAGCAGGATAAAGAACACCAGGAACAGTCCCCTTGCAAGGCTTCGGCTGATAGCAGGGGTGGCTCACATCCCAGTGTGGAGAGATAGATGCCTTATTCCTAGATAAAAGCTCAGCAAAGAGAAAAGTGGTTCAAGTGGTTGCTTATAAACTGAACAAGAGCCTGGTCTCTGGGTCTCTTCAATCTTCCCACAGGCTGGGCCAAAATTATTCTTCTTTCTTTATTTGATGACCTAATTCCCAAGGTGAATTGTTCCAGCCTCTCAACTCCACCAATACCTTGGACTTACACTAGTACAAGGAGGAGCAGCAAATGTGTCTCTCTCCACCCAGACCCACCCTCCTACTGCAGTGGAAAACGGATTTCCTTCAAATCTTTGTCCACTGTTGATACTGACTAGGAAGAAGGGAGTAACTGTCTCCTCTTCCAAGCAGCTGTAAGCCTAAATCGGGTGTCCGCAAGCAATAATTCACATATTTTACCTGTTTAAATTGCAAAAATAATTAGCCACTCCATCCAATAGCAAGAAGGGGCAAAGGAGAGGGAATGTCTACTAAACAAATCACAGTGCAGTGCAAGGAGGATTTCTTGAGACCTGTTTGGAAGGAGTGCTATAACCACACATTCAAAATGTGTGACATCACTCACAGAAAATGGGCAGTTGTCCCAAGGTTTACCCAGGGACAGCAGCTTGTTCCAATCAAGAGCCGACAGCAGTGCAGAGGAAACAATGAAAAACATTCCCTCCTGTGGGATTCAGATCCAAGCTGGCTCATGAGCCATAACCACTGTGCAGGAATATTGCTGTGAGAGGAGCTATCGTGCAGTGACCTGCAGGGAAGGCATTTTGTGCAGGGAGCAAAGCAGAGCAAAATGCTGTGGAGAGTATGTCTAATGAGGTTTATCTCAATCCCAGCTCTCTGTTTCCCAAGCAGGGTGACTCCAGGCCTGCTGCATGTGCTGTACAAACAGCCTGCAAAACTTTTTTTGCATAGGGATTTCCTTTTGTTTCCCCTGTATTTTTTACAATGTGTGCCATGATGGAGCCATTTGATTTGGAGACACTGCTGTGCAAAATGCATGCTGCAGGGTAAACACTCACTCAGGTCCTGGAAAGACACTTGTGGGTACACATCAAGTTCTTCTGCTGGGTGAACTTTCTCTGTGTACCACGTTTCAGTGTATCACATGAAATAATAATCCATTTTTACCTGGAAAATGGATGTGTAAAGTTCATCAGAAGATATAGAAGGACAAAGTGTTTGAAAAACTCCACACCTGGAGGATATGGTGTAAAGCTTGAAACAAAAATTACATTTTGAGGTGTAATGGGGGCATGGGGAGGGAAAGACATGCTTATTGACTGCTAAGGTGCCAGAACTGCATAAATAATGCAAAGTGGAGAAATTCTTGTGTGGAAATTCCAAGAAATTCAAAATCATCAGACTGTTTTCCTGTTCTAAATATCCCACTGAAGAAAATTCCCTTTCTATTTTTATTTTTCTTCCTCTTCTGCACAGAGGGTTGTAGAAAGCAATAGTGAGACTACAGATTCAAATTATTTTTTTTATAATTCTAATTTTTTTTTTTTGTTTAGGGGGGTGCGTGGGAAGGGAAGGTTTGGGAAGGTTTGGGAAGGGAAGGTTTGGGAAGGGAAGGTTTGGGAAGGTTTGGGAAGGTTTGGGAAGGTTTGGGAAGGTTTGGGAAGGGAAGGTTTGGGAAGGGAAGGGAAGGGAAGGTTTGGGAAGGGAAGGTTTGGGAAGGGAAGGTTTGGGAAGGGAAGGTTTGGGAAGGGAAGGTTTGGGGAAGGTTTGGGAAGGTTGGGAAGGTTGGGAAGGTTAGGGAAGGGAAGGGAAGGGAAGGGAAGGGAAGGGAAGGGAAGGGAAGGGAAGGGAAGGGAAGGGAAGGGAAGGGAAGGTTGGGAAGGTTTGGGAAGGGAGGGAAGGTTTGGGAAGGGAAGGTTGGGAAGGGAAGGGAAGGGAAGGAAGGGAAGGGAAGGGAAGGGAAGGGAAGGGAAGGGAAGGGAAGGGAAGGGAAGGGAAGGGAAGGAAGGGAAGGGAAGGGAAGGGAAGGGAAGGGAAGGGAAGGGACGGGAAGGGAAGGGAAGGGAAGGACAGGAAGGGAAGGGAAGGGAAGGAAGGGAAGGGAAGGAAGGAGGGAAGGGAAGGAAGGGAAGGGAAGGAGGGAAGGAAGGGAAGGGAAGGGAAGGGAAGGGAAGGGAAGGGAAGGGAAAGAGGAAAAGAAACAACTGAAGATATTGCAACAGAAGAAGAAATTTCATTTTGGTATCCTGTTCTTCTTCCCTTGATTCTTTGTGTTGTTCATGGACTTTTTAGTCCACTGAAGATGGTGGACCAGTATGTATTGTTAATAAATATTTATCAATATCTGTGTTGTTGTCTTTTCTAGTTAATAATGGCATTGTCTTGAACAATGTGCTCGTCCATGCCACTATAAATAAATCCTGACTGTGAAGCTTGTCCTTACCCCTTGGCTACTTTGGGACAGAATCTTGAGGTTATCAAAGATATTTCTTTGGAAACAGTTAAGCTGGAACCCCTCCACAGCAGTAGAGGTATAAACCAAAGTCACTGCTGTGGACAGTTGCAGAGGGAGATGAATTAAGTAGCCAATTCTCTGCCAGCAGCTTGGCGAGGGAGAATTCCCCTTGAAGAGCAACCAGTCTAGGATTTGTGAGACAGAGGAATGATCTCTGAGTTGGGAAATCCTGAGGCATAAATGTTTGAGGGCTGACAGGTGACTAGGCAGAGGAGTAATTATTAATTTCTCTGCTTTTCTGCCATCCCCCTAGCAGACAGCACCTTCTGTTGGCACAAAAACCTGTGTGCGTTTTCCTGCTTTTTGATTAAACCAAGGAGGCAGACTACTGTGTGTGAGAGGAAGAAAACAAAACAAAACAAAAACCGAACAAACACATGCAAAAAACAAACAACTAAAAGTCATTAAAATCCAAAACATTCCTCACTTCATCAGGGAGAAGCAAGCACAGCCCTGACAGTTTGCCAGGAGCTGAGTGTGACAGCACAGCCGCTTCTCAGCACATCTGTGTCCTAGGCAGGGATTCTCCACAGGGGACAGAAACACCCAGCAAAGAGGTCCAGGTCAGGGCTGAACAGAGGAAGAAGACAAACCAGTGGAGAGGAACTTATTCTGGTTTCTCCAGTTGCATAGTACAAGCCACAGGATTGTGGTCCCATTGGTAAATGTGCGAGTGTTACTGGGTGTGGACCAGCACCAATGTTTTACTTAGCTTGAGAGGGATTTCCCTGACTTCTAGAAATAGCAGTGGCCCTTTATTGCAAAACAATAAAACACAGCTCAGCGTGTGCTGAGACCACAGGTTGAGTCAGTCGGATGCCAGTGAGGAAACTCACCCTGAAATGAAATGTGGCCATCCACGCTTTCCTCAGCAGCATCACCGAGGGGCTAAACTGGTCTCAGACCAGACAGAAAGCTTTGAGAGGTATCTGAAACAAAAAAAAAAAAAAAAAAAAAAGGAAAGACACCCAAAATCTCCCAAAGGAAGCACTGAAATTCAATTACTCCTTAAAAAAGCAGGCATTCTTATTTGAAAGGGAAAAAAAAAAAAGATAAATGGATGTAATAAAACACTTTTGACATTTAGAAACATTGATTTGGAACAGAACATCTTGGTTTTTTATTACTGAGCCAAAACATTTAGTTTCTTCGATCAAGATGGAAAGAAGAAGGGAAAAGCTCTACAAGTCCTTAAATTAACATTTCTGCTACAGGTAAGTATGATCTTTTTCTTCCAGCATGATTTTGCCAAAAATACAAGTTGGGTCATTCATGAGTCTTCTGTAAGGAGTTCAGTACAGATTTAGAAAAATCTGTAGCTCTTTGTTACAGTGCTCATACCACCTTGCCTAAATTGTGATGAACATTCTCATAAAAAATGTTCCTAGAATAACCATTTTCTTCAAGTCCTGTTGTCTCCACCTCATTTTTAAATTACAGGTTTTGCTATGCCAGGCTCCTCAGAGTGCTATTTGAATGTGTTAGTGGGCAAAAAAGAATTTAATTTCATAAATGAAAGTTAGGGCAAATCCAGATAATTTTGAGGTATTAGGGTGAAATATTCCCATATTTATCCATCCAGCCTACAAAATGAAAACTCCTGGCTGTCATCTTGAAAACCATTGGTCTCCTCTCTCAATCAAAGCTGTGAGGTAAAGAAGGCAGGAGCTTATTTTGCTAAAACCAGGTTTGTCTGCTAAAATAAGTGCCAAAAATACTCCCTTCTTTAGCAGAGTATTATGCTTTTTGCTAGAGAGATTGTAGCCAAGCCATGTAGCCACAACATCATGTATGTAAATCACTACACTTTAATTTGACAGATATTTGTTTTTTGTAATGTTTCTTATGCAGCCTTATAGGGGAGCAATGAGTATTTTATTTAGAGCAGTTCCTGACCTGCACCTGTCTAGCATCTTAATAAACCTAAAATTGTATTTTACTTGCCCAGTAGATGAGGAATTCAGTGTTGATTTCATTCTTCTGGACCGTATGTCCATTTCTTCTAATTTTTACATTGTAGCATATGCAACAAAATACACATCCAAACAGAAAGGAAAAAATGAGCTTAATTAAGCATAATGATACAGGTAATTGTGAAATTAAACTAGGACCTACTAAATTAACTAAAACTATGCTGTCTTGGTTTTCCCTAACAGTGTTTTGCAAGATGGAATATTGCCTGTTCACACAACCACTGTCCTTCAGGGCTGATCATAGGAAGATATTTACTTGAATTAGCTGAACTTTGGATGTGTGGGAGAGACATGGAAGGTTGATTGTGGGGTTTTTTTTCTGTACAAAGTGAGATGTAATTTTCTGGGAATATTGGATGGCTGAAGGTCAAATTTACTGGTGGCTAAAAAGATGACATAAAATCACACCTTGCTATTTTAGCATAACACACATTTTCCCTGAAAATGGCATAGTTTAATAATTGGCTTTCACCCAGACTTTGCTGAGCCACGACATGAAGAACAAAATAACAAGCGAAACAAAGAAATTATAATTAAGATCAGAACATTGTGAAAGCACAAGAGACAGGAGAGACTGGGAAATTTTGGAAAATGTCAATTTCCTTTCATGAAGACCTTCACCTGAACCATTCCTTCTTGAATAATGAGTCTGCTGGAAGTAAGATACACTGGCTGTGGAGTTTGCATTTAATCTCCACTCATCAGAATATTAAATCATGTAAAATAAGTGCAGGGACCTTGTTGAGGAGAGTTTTGCCATAACTCCATTCAGGTCATTGAATTGTCCTGGGTCAGGGTTCTACAGCGTGGCTTTTGGGGAGCCTGTCCTCCTGCTGTGACAAACTGCACCCTCATCCTGCTTAAACTGCATCATGCCTGACATGAGGAGCTCAGAGCAGCTGCTGCCCAGTGGAACAGGGACAGTTTTAGCAGGGGATTGCTAGAAATTAACATTGCTCTGCAACCAGAGGAGCCAATTTAGCTCCAAATCAGGGCAAACACGGCAGAAGCATTTGCATGACTTGTGCTGATTAAATCTGACAAGCCTATCTGCATTACTGCAGTCTAATCTGTGATAGTGTTTGCATTTCAAAGGGAAAGATGGGCTGGAAGGAGAAGGAAGGAACTGATTCAGCACAGCACTCAAGCAGCTGCAATTACACTGATCACAAACATTGGGTTAAGCTTGTACCAAGTATTTTGCTGATGGGAGTAGAAGACTCACAAATACCCTTTTATTGTAGAGAAGAGGTTTCCACTTGCATCTCCTGGATCAGATGAGTAAGGAAAATGTGTGCTGATGTGGTCTCCTGTACTTCAGATGGCAACAGTTGCAATATGGCAATTGTACCAATGATCTGAAGAAAGAGCAGTTTATAGCTGCTGAAAACCCACCCATAACTTCAACAAAACATTTGGCTGTCAAAATTTCTACTGTGAGAAACGTACAAAAGCATAAAGGTGAAAGATGGCAGGCAGAGAAAGATCCAAGCAGATGATAGCCACGTGGCAGGATGACAAAACCCACCATTCCATCTGCATCTTAGCAACTGGTGGAGAGATTCCTGTACTAAAACACTTTGCAGGCATTTCAGTGAAAAGTGAGACACAGAAGCCAGTGATTTTGGTAGACAGCAAGGTACTAAATTTGGGGACTGCCTCTGAAAGAGCACAGAAAGACGCTGCCTCTTTGGAGCTCTGCGAGCTTGATTTCCATCTTTTAGTTCTCCATTTACAGTGGGAAACATCTTCCTTCCTTTCCTCACATGGAATTTTTGACATGAAGACTTCTCCTACATGTGACACGTGTCTTGATTGGTGTGGGAAAATAAAACTCCAGCTTATGATCACTCAAGTCCATGGAGTAATTTTCTGGTCCCAAATATTTTAATGATTGCCTTTAGCTTGCAAATGCTTTTCTCACACAAATCAGCACGAGCTTCACAAGCTGGGGGATCTCTTCCTAAATCCCACTTCACAAATTAACAGTTATTGTAATTGCCACTAAAATAATGAGCACTGACTACCTGTGAATAAAGGCCACAAACTGCCCCACCCCCCCCAGCTTCCCTGCAGCCTGTGGTGTTAGGAAAACCAAGGAGGCAAAACAGAGAGGCAAAACTACAAAGCAGTCATATAACAACTTCTATTTCTGAATTTTAATTATTTCACTGAGTTTTATAGCCGGTTCTGGCATCAGTGGGAGATATCTGTAGTCACTTCCATCTTCTCAAGACAAAACAGCTTATATGTAAGTATAGTGGGTATATATCCACTTTAATTTCAGTGAAGTAAAGCAAAACTGGAGTCGGGGCCACTATTAAAGAAATTCGTTAAATAAACACTATGAAATATAAGCATATGTATGAAATGTAAACAGAAGCATGAAATAAGAAATCATGTTTCCCCTTATTGATAAGTAATTGAAGATTAAAATAGATAATGGAATTGAAAAAATTGAAAAATAGACAAAAGGGACCCCTGCCATTTTTTTAACAAGTAAAAGGTAAACTCAAGATTTGGAATAGCAGAATCAGGCATCAGAGGGATGATGACGAATTAAAGAATTGGTCCATCATCGGTAGGAATGCACAAATTAAGGTTCTCATCTTTGCAGTCATTAACATGCATTATCTACCAAGACAGATCTCACAATCAGGTTGAGACTCTGGCTTCAGTTTGACTCACCAGGCACCAAATGACTGGTGGTGCTTGCTGAAGTAAATGCTTTCCACAAATTTATGTGATGAAAGAATAACATATTTGTGGCCAAAATCCATGTGATCCATTAAGGGCCTGAGTCATAATTAGTTCAAAAGGACAAGAGAGTCTCAGAGTGCCTTACTGTGCCATTTTATCCTCTTCAGGTCTGCAATTCCTTCACTACCTTTAACAGTACTGAAAATACACTGCTGACCTCGTTACCCTGGGTTTATAAAAGCTGGATCATAAACAGAGAGATGGGAATACTACAACAGCTTCATTGTACTCACTGTAACAAATGGAGCCTGTCTACATAGGCACAGGAAAAATTAGTACCTGAACTCATTTCAGAGAGTTCAGCATTTCATATTTGGTACATCTGACCCCAGAAGTCTCATCTCCATTAAAAATAAAAACCTGCTGGACTTTGGTGTGTTAATAAGACATATCCCATACACACATTTACCTATAACCATTTGTATGTGTCTGACCAAGGATTGCAGCGTGGTTAATCTTATTTATACAGATTGAGCATTAGGGTCCAAAAAACTTTCTTCATTTGCGGGGAACCAAAACTTGATCAGTCTTCTGGCAAACTAGGAAATGATGATTTGCTGGAGTGAGAACTGGAATTGCACCCTGACAGCCAGTCACTACCAAGCCTATCCTTAGGCAGTGGTCCCCTACCTCTGTGACAACTTCATCACCTCAGTGGCAAAGCAGAAGCAAGGCCAGGGGAGCCCAGCTTACCCATTTCAGTGCTGATTTCTCTCTGAGCAGCACCTATCACTCCACTGCACTTTAGCTTGCCTCCAGCTGGCATTGCAGTGCAGCAACAGGAGCACACACAAGCATCAGTTCTTTGCTGAACAGGGCTGAGCCAAGACCAAACTCTCACAAATGGGAATTTTTCTGTCCAGTTCCTCTTGCCAGCACCAAGACAGCCCCACTTCAATTTGTTGCGATACATTTGGCCGCTTTCATTCCCCTGGTGCATCCAGCAGAGACAGAAATAGGAAATAACTGATTAGAAAGCACCATGGAGAAGAGCCCTTCTTTACACTGGGATGCAATAATCTACAGGATCATTGCTTCTGTTGGAGAGCTTCTGAGCCTTTCCTTTGGCCCACCTACCTTCAGCAGCTGATCATCCCCTTTACACAAACCACTGGCATGAAACAAAGTGTGGCACTCACCTCAGTGCTGTGACATTACTTAAGTGAAAAGAAAAATGCAAAGCTACAGGGAGGAGTCAAGGAAGCACCAGCTGTTGAAAGAACAAGGGATAACAGGTTAGTGAAGGTGTTGCCCTTTAAATGTTTAAGACTTCCAGCACTGCAAACCACCACAGGTGGGCTGCAAACCTTGCCTTGGTGTCCTGAGCGGTGTTTCTGGCCTTGACATAAAAATTGGCATCTACAGGCTGAAAAAACAAGCTGTGTCTTTCCTGGTCTCTTTGTCAGTGAAAAGGAAAGTCACAGAAATGTTGTGCTGGGGTGGCTGGTCCTTCAAATTCCAATGCACTGAGGTCACCTGTTGGTGTTGCAGCAAGTGGTCATCACCTGCATGGTGGTGATCCAGTCCTACAGAGGTACCTCCACCTGGTCCTGGTGCTCTCACATCAGCTGACAAAAGTGAACTGAACAAAAGTGTCTCTAAGGCCAAAGTAAAGAGAGTTCAAAGCAGTCAAACACAGGGGAGAAAAAAAAAAAGGAAAAAAAATATAATCACAAGGTGAGAGACAAGAGGAGAAAGAAATAAAGTAGTTTGAACATTTATGTTTCAAGTCTTGAGTTTACATTGATGTCATATAAAAATAGAAAGAAACTAAAAAGTTTTGCACCTTTTTAAAAACTGGTGGTCACAAGGAGCGACCACCCATTTTTCAAAAGGTGCAAAATTTTGCCCCACTAAGACAGGGAATGTACAATCTGAGATATTTGCCCACTGTGTAAGGTTAATTTTGGAGAAGACTAGACGTGACCTTTGAAGAGTAAAATGTGTGTGTATCTGGTACTTGTCCTTGTCCTTGACTTATCCTTGAGGAGGACAGAGAGGCTCTCCAGCCCTGTGTCTGTGCCCCTGACATCTGTCTGAGAGAAAGTTCAGGCTGTCTTGGAAGAGATTCTCCATTAAAGCGGCATTTCCAGGTGTGTGAAAATCAGGAGAGAATCTGTTACTTTGCCTGACATTGTTATGCAATTAACTGCGTTAAATCATCAAGGTTTGAAAGGCCTCCTTTTAGAAACAAACTCTATTTCCCTCACGAGTACATAAATCTCCCTTTATTTATTTATTTGTCCCAGATGTTTCTTTTGGGAGACTTTCCTCCTCTTATATTTCGTTATTCTCCAGGAAAGCCGGAATCTGAGAGCCCCTACCTACCGAAGGAGCCAAGCAGACCGAGGTCATGGAGTCACACCCAGGCATGGCAGAAAAAAATGGCTTTTGCTGCAGCAGAGCTCTCCTGGCTCCTTCCCCATCCTTGCAGAGCTGGGGCCACAGGAAAATCACCATAATCACCCCTCATGCATCCATCCATCCATCCATCCCTGCTGTCCTTCCTCTGCCTCTCCTCCTCCTCCAAGCCCTCTCCCCTGGCTCAGGCAGCACTTAAGGACTCAGTTTCAGTCCTGTTTCTCCAGCTCTTTGTTAACCTCTATGTTCTACTTCGAGGAAAAAAAATAAAAATTCCTTTGTGAAACCTCTAGGAAATGCCTGGCACTCTACTGAGTCCCTTGCACTTGGTGTTTTTTTAATTCCTGAAGAGACTAGTGACACCGCTGTGACTTTTCTGCAAGCTGGAAGCAAATGCTTCTCACTACTCCCGGAAGGTAAAAAAACAAAACACAAAAAAACCCCACCGAACCCATTCCCAAGTAGCTTTGGGATGTTTTAAGAAATCTTTTTCCAGAAAGCTCAACTGATTAACAGTGGTACAAACCTGGAAACAACAGCCCAAGCTGTCCGAGGGCCCACTTCAGGCCTGTGAAGGCCTCTGTGCAGCAGGTGGGCACCTACAGTGATTATTTGTTTATTTATGTATTTTTTAAGAAGTGTTTGTATATGCAACCTCCTCAGACCCCATCCTGAGATAGGAAGGGATTAGTCTTGTGTATCTTTGCCATCTCACAGGGCTCAATTTTATGATCACCTTATGAAGGAGGTATCCTGTCACCACATTCTTCCCACAGACCCTATCCCATCCCCTATCCCCCCTTCCACCCCTAAAAAGGAAAGAAAAATGTACAACCCTTTTGTTTTTTGCCTTACTGCAGTAAAATGGTCCTGCAAGCACCTGAAAGCCCCTTCACCCCAGTGTAAAAGAGCTCTCAGAGAAAAGCAGAAAGTGGCTGGAGGAAGCCATTAGCCAAGGCACGCAGTGAGCAGCAATCAATAGGTCTGTGCCTCAGTCCTGATGAGCACCATTTTCCTCAAAGGAAGCACAGAAATTCCTTCTCATTGTCAGTGTTTTTTGGTTCTTGGGGGCTGGTCTTGTTTTTTTTTTTTGTTTTTTTTTTTTTTTTTTTTTTTTTTTTTTTGTTTGTTTTTTTTGTTTGTTTCTCTGGGTTTTTTGGTTTAAATTTTGTTTTGTTCTGGGGTTTTGGAAGAGTTTTCTGTTTGATTGTGTTTTCAGGGTTTTTTTTGTGGGAGTGTTTGATTTAAGTTTTTTTGGCGGGGAATTTGTTTTTGAGGTTTTGGGGAGGGTGTTTGGGGTTTTTTTAATTTGTTTGTGGGGGTTGTGTTTTTTTGGTTTGTTTTTTGGTTTTGTTTATTTGTTTGGGGGTTTTTGTTGTTGTTGTTGTTGTTGTTGTGTTTTTATTATTTTTTTTTTTTAACTCCAGGACTGCCTCTCCCTTGCACTGTGATTTGCTGACAGCACAGTTGTGCCCTGTGTCTCTGCACCTGCCTGCTGTTGTGAAACCCAGGCTGTGTTGGCAGTAAATGGAACAGCACGGGCCCTGGGGGCAGTTTCAAAGCACAAACTTGTTGCAGGAAAATGTAGGGACATGACCAAATTATTGCCTGGTTTTATTCAGTTTTATCCTCTTGTTTGTTGCCCTCTAGAAATTCATTCTCTGAGGACAAAGCTGACGTGTCAAACAGCGTGGGAGGGTGTGAAAATTCAAAGTCTGCTTCAAAAGTGGCTGAAGTCTCCCGGTGACACTGGGAAATGTAATGCTGGGTCCACAATATGCAGCACTGCATTTCTCTCTGAAGTTAACAGAAACCTTTTGCCAGAGGCTGAAAATTCACATCTCCTGAACATTTGGGGAAAGATTTGCAGAGCTAAAACTCGAGGCGAGAGCACATAAAATTTGATAACTTGCTGTTTATTACTGCTGGTCAGCATTCAAAGAGACAATAAGGAATGGTTTCAGAACAAAACACTGAATGCCTGTAAAAAATATAAATATTATGAACTCAGTAAATAAATATTTAGAATGCTACAAGCAATTGCAGGACACAAAGAAGCAGTAAAGCACTGGGGTTGCTGAAGTCTCGCATCAGACTGCTCTGATCAGTTGCTCTGAACTTCAAATAATCCTGAAAATAATCATCTTCATGTTCTGCCAGATGCAAATAAACTGTCCTCTGATTTCTGGTCAGCACCCAGAACACTAAGCCTCAGATTATTTTCTTTCTCCACCCTTATTTCTTGCTTTTTTATTTTTTTTTCAAAGGGGAGTGATGGAAGGAAGGAGAGTCATTGGTGAGAGCAGCTTGACGCTCTGCTGTAATTTACACATTTATCTCTTTGCCCTCCATCCCAGCTCTAAAGGATGAGACTTGGCAGGTTACCTCCCTTTAATATAATAAAAAAAAAATAATAATAATATCACTACCACCTCCTACCTGCCAGGAACCACTTCCCTTTTCTACCAGAGGATGCTCACAGCCATTTGGACAAGTTCCTGGAGGAAGAAGAAATACATGGGGAACCAAAGAGGGTGGTGAAGCTCCTGAGCTGCAAACAGGCAGTGGATGGGGGGCATTCAGGGTGTATTCCCCCCTGTGCATCCACCACTGGCCATTGTGAGATGCAGAATACCAAGTATAAGGGTCTTTTTTCCATTTTCCAGTACAATCAACTTATCCAGCACTGACTGGGAGAGCTGCTCAGCCTTTAATCTCTGCCTTCTCCCACTTGGTCCTTCTGCTGGCTCAGCTGTTTGGAGGGAAGGATGAATGCAGTTTTTTAATAGCTGGGTTCACACTGCATCCCTTTCACATTGCCAGGTTTCATTGCTAAAATTTTTCCTATTATTTTCTAGTCATGCTCCTCCATTTTTTCCATAAAAATCAATATGAGTTTCCCAAGGTACTCCTCTTTTTTTTTTACATCTTCTAGAGGCTGCAGGAGACAGTTTCTGGTCAAGGAGTGCGGGCGACAACTTGGTAAAAGGTTAAATTCACATCTGTACTTGGTACTGCAAGTAAAGCCAGCATGAGTGACAACTCCAACCACTGAGAAAGCCATCACCAACTTAATATTTTGGGGATGTTTTAACAAGTGGCCTCAGAGCATTGATGTCTGACCAAGTGGAGTGTCCCCTGTCACTTCAGACAGCCCCAGAGGGTTCAGTCCAGGCTCTGAATTTGCCCATGTTGGCCTAAAGATTTTCTGGCAGGCAGCTGCTTTGCTGACTTTAGAGAGGGACTGAGGGCAAAGAGAGAAAGAGTAACAAAACAGGATGGTTTACTCTATATCTCTGATAGTGATCATCAGAATATCTTCTTTTGGCACTGCAGTCGCTTTTCATGAAGTCACTTGAAAAACAGCTGTTGCAGGAGGATGAAATTCCTTTTAATTACTCTTGTGCAGAGGAAACTTGTGAAGAGAAAAAAAACAGAAGGGCAGAGCACCTTCAGAAGTGATCACCCCTCCTCTGGCTTTTGATGGGTGTCACTCTCCATCTGGAAGGTGGCTGTGGAGCATAAAGGAACAGGGAATAGAAATGACAATGCTTTGAATTAAAGGATGTTTTGTTAGCAACTTGATTTCAACTGACCTGTCAGTGACCCCAGCTTTGGTTTGAAACAGAAATCTTTAGTGGTTTTAAGAGCAAAATCTGATCCACTAGAAGCTTGGTCAGTTTGCTGATTCCCTTCCTAATCTCTTCCACGCAGAGAATGACCACGTTGTCACAGGGCTGTTTATCACACACACTGGTTATCCAACTAAACCAATTAATGATGAAGGAGACTTTCAGCACCATGAGTAAATGGAAGGGGTTGGGTTTCCCAGGTTTCCCAGGGAGAATAAATGTTTTTTTCCTTTTTTTTCAGGTTTTTCACTGAGCGGTTTTAATGAGCACCAGTAAATAAGAAACTCGCCTATAGATGAGACTCAGGTTGATGTTTTATTTTCTGCACACCTTTAGCTGTGGCTGCACCTCTCAAGGCACATCTATGGAATAGAAACCCTTTATAACTTCCTGGGTAGGAAAGGAGCATGATCCAGCTATCCCACTTGCATCTGAAATCTCAGAGATGCTGAGAAGTATGGGATGAAATCTTTCTTCTGAATTACAGAGGCCAGGGTTGCTGATCCCTGTGGCTAAAGGCAGAGGGTTCAGAAGAAAAAGAAGTGTGGGCTCTCTGCTTACCACAGGCTCTCATTCTGCACCTGACAGTATAAACTAAGAACATTCCTGTTCCTCAGTTTCTACATTTGTCCCTGTAGTTCAGCAACACCAGTGTCATTACTGCAAAACCTTTGAGATCCCTGGATGAAAGCTTCCATCAAAGGAAGTTATTATGGTATTAAACTGTAACTGCACTGTCTAAATTGTTATTAATAACAATAATAACAACAATAATAATATTTATCTCTTGCAAAAGAGGTTTACTTTAGAGCAGCATTTTTGATCTGCTAGATGTAATTACTAAACAAGATCCTACATGCCCTCATTCCCCCAAACTTGCCTTCCTCCTGCAATTATGCAATCCAGTTTCAGGCATAATTCCCCTTAAGGGAAGAATGGAGCAGAGGGAGTCCAACCACTGCATGAAGTAGGAACAGAATTAGCTTTAGAAATCCTGTTGACAAGAACAGGACCACAGTGTCCTGTGTTTACTTGTCATCAACCCATCTCGACACAAGCTGAGAACTTCAGCCCAGAGGTCAGGAAAACTCAGTGCTAAACATACATGAAGTCAACACGGAAGTAGCCACAGGGCCATATTGTCCTCATGTATTCTTGCCTTATTTCCCTGATGGAACAGGATATTGTAGCTCCATGAGCTTTCCAATGCTCGTCAGTTCAGAGGCTCTTGCTTTCTTTACCCCCAGCCACAGCCTGTCCTTGCTGTGCTGCAGGCCTGAGCTGTAAGTTCTGCATGGGGCAGTCTGCAGAAGAAGCACTGTTGGGCATCAGTCCCATCCTGGAACCTGTTTGGAATAAGGAAACCCAAACAAAAGTGGTTTAATGATGACTGCAGCACTTTCCTACACGGAACAGTCCTGTTCAGATAAGCAGGCATGAGGAATGTGCTAATCACTGGTTAACATTGTTTATTTATGAAGACTTCACAATCCACCATGCTCACACCAATGCCCCTGGCAAAGGTTTGTGCCATGAGCCCAGAGCCACTGAGAATCTTTTGTTCTTTGGTTATTTGCAAACAAAAAAGCAACCTGGATTTACTTTCTGCTCTTTGTCTTTTGTTCAAGACACAGGGACTTCTTGGTTGGTCTTTTTCTTAAAAAAAAAAAAAAAAAAAAAAAGAGGCAAAACACAGAGATCTAGCTTCAGAAGACTGAGTGTGTTCCTCATCAGTATGAGGGTGGGTCTTCCATAAGTAAGTAATAATGAGAACATCATCATCATTTTTACAGTTGTGTAAAAATCTCTGGTCTGTACAGTGTGGGTCCCCTCAATGGCATCTGTCTAGAGCAAGAAATGCCAAATGCGGTGTCCCTGATGTCACAGCTCACCCCTTTGGCCTCAGAGAAGGCAGCTACTTGTGAGTCACAGAATCATAAAAATAGTTAATGTTGGAAAAGTCCTCTAAGATCATTGAGTCCACTGACCCAGTGCTGCCATGCTCATTGTTAAACCGCATCCCCAGGTGCCATGTCCGCATGTTTTCTGGATGCTTCCAAGAATAGTGACTCCACCACTGCCTTGGGCAGCCTGCTGTAATGTCTGACCACCCTTTCAATAAAGCCATCTCCCCTAATATCTAATCTAAATCTGCCCTGGTGCAACTTGTGGCTCTTTCCTCTTATTCTGTCACTGGTTACCTCAAAGAGACCATTCCCAACCTCACTGCCCTCTCCTGTCAGGAGCTGTGCAGAGCCACAAGGTCACCCCTGAGCCTCCTTTTCTCCAGGCTGATCCCCTTTCCAGCTTCCACAGCCTGTTCTGGGGCTCCAGACCTTTTCCCAGCTCAGGTGACAAACCTAATCCTGGTGAGCACTTCTGGTACAACAAATGAGTATTTTCCAATTTAATATAACTCATCCCATGTTCAAACAGGAAACAAAGGTGGGGGATCTTTTGCCTGTAGTGTCACGGACTGGAGAAGACTGTGACTGCATGGGCAGAATTCAGTGAGGAAGCCCTTGGTACCATGGCACAAGAGAGAAGAAAATGCAAATTGGGCTATTGTTCCAGTCTCTCTCTGATAGATAAGTCAGAAGTGAAGTGAGCTGTATTTTTTTAAGAGACCAAGTAACCCAGAAAAAGCGTGTAAGAATTGAACCCCAAAAAATTATGTCAGAATTGCAACCTGCAGTGCATTATGCCAGGTCACACTTACCTGTGAAACTAAATCAATTAGAAGACCAAAAGCCATCCTTACATGTACAAAGGTATGCCTTTTGCAGAATAGCCAGAATAGAGGCTGGGACACTTTAAAACCAGCATGGTCTAATCTCTGCTTTATTAAGAAAAGAAGAAGAAGGAGAAGAAGAAGAAGAAGAAGAAGAAGAAGAAGAAGAAGAAGAAGAAGGAAAGACAGAAGAAAAAGGAGAAAGAAGGAGAAGAAGAGAAGAAGAAGACAGAAGAAAGAAGAAGAAGAAGAAGAAGCATAAGAAGAAGAAGAAGCAAGAAGAAGACTAGAAGAAAGAAGGAAAGGAAATATTTCTTTCTTTCATTTTTCCCTTCCCTGATTTAAAAGCAGGGAGATGGATAAACATCACAGCTGATCAAATCTCTAAGAGCAACACTTGCCAAACCATAGATGATTTTGTGATTTCATTACTATTGGTTTATTTTCCCTTCCCTCAGAGGCAGAGCAGTTACGACAATATATTTTTACTCTCTAGGATAAATATCCATATTTTAATATTAGACACAGTCAAGTCCCAAACCTTGCTGTTGCAGCTCTTGTGTAGTAACTCTCACTGCATGCTCCCTGGAAAAACAGGACTGCCTCACTCTGAAAGCAGCACTCAGGAGCTCGTGCCAAGGAGATGGGAGTTGGCATTTCTTAGAGAGCTCTACAACACACTTGAGGAAAGGAGGTTTACCCTAGAAATGAATTTCATTTACACTGGCTCGAGAGAGAAAGGCACCGCCAGGGAGATACACTCATGGCAGTTTTTCCGCCTAAAAATTCCTTTCACAGACAGAACATAAAACAAGAATAAAGTGCATGCACGAGTAACACGATACACAAGAGAAGAAGGGGGAAAAAATGCAGCAGTTACAGCAATCAGAACAAAACACCAGGCTGTGGTTCACTGAGGATGGAGCCAGCATTGTTCCTGAAAGCAGCAGGCCCTCCTCGTGCCCTCACCCACTTGCTGCCACCCCAGGTTGCCCCACACTGGCCACCAGCCAAGGCAGCAAAAAAACAATGACACAAAGGTTTTGTTTTCAGAAGAAACAACTCCGTGTTTTGGCTAGCCATGTAAGCACATAAACAGCTGGAATGGTGTCCTTTGGCAGCGGTGCCAATTTAAACTGTGCACGGAATTGCACAGGCTCCCAGAGAGGAGCTCTGGGAAGGATTAGCAGAAACTCTGCTGAGCCTCGTGTTGTGAGGGGGATGATTTGGTCACTGGTGTCCAGGCTGCCAAAGCAGATGCTGTTTCCACACTGAGGGAAGGAATCCCTGTGGGCTCACAGATGGACAGTTTCCATCATGTGTCTCTAGCACGGGAAGGGGGATGACCTTCCTGACACTCCTGTGGTGGTAAGAGTGTGCTTTCCCATCACTCTCTACATTCAGTGGGAAAGACATCAGATTATAAGATGAGTTAGTGGAGAGTGAGTCAGGGAGCAGGGCACAGAGCTCCTTCAATCACAGCACACTGGGTGTTTGCTCAGGGGGTCTAGGGCACACAGAATATGTGCTACCATGTCTTTTGCTCATTTAAGTCCTCTGGATTTTGTTTCAGGTCCAGCAAAAACTGCTTTGAAACCTTAATCGGAGCTGTACCCTACTGCAGCACACACAAAACCCCATTCCCTCTGCAGGTTTAGCACTCACAAGCTCTACTCCAGTATCAAGCTTGAGATCCAGCAGAGTAGGATCTGCCCTTCCCTTTTCTGGGCATCATCCTGAGTTGCTGAGGTCAGTTCACTTCTCCCCATCCAGGATCCAGGATGCACTTACCCATCCCATGTGATGGGCCCTGCCAACACTCAGCTCATCAGAGTCCAGCTCATCCCAGCCTCTGCGGTGCTGAATGCCATTCTGGGTGGAAGTGGGACAGGAAATCTGAAATCACACCTCAGTCATCCATTTGGGAGTTGGGATATTATGAAAAGTGATTTGCAATGAAAAGTAATTCGCTTCACTTTTGTAACCCCAGAACTTCCTATCTGGCCGTGTCTGTGTGTTAATGTTTTGTACATCAAGATTGATTTTGCACCCTGTGCCATGCTGGGGGACACATGCTACCCCTCCCTGGTCTCCCACAAAGCAGTGAGGAAGCTGAAGACAATGGATGAAGGAATGAAAACAGTGTCCTTGGATGGTTAAAACCAAGGCAACACTTCTCCTACCTACATCTCATCTGAGTAATGTGAATTCAGTACAATCAGTGGTCAATTACTGCTATCATTTGTTGTCTGCAGAGTTAGGTTTGTTCTCTTGTACTGGTTTTGGTTCTTCTCTTAGTCATCCTTCTAAAAGATTTTGCCCAACATCTGAAAACACAGGGAAAAAGGACAAATTTTCACTAGAGTTCTGTGCCCAGTTCTCTTTGCTGCCTTTCAAAAACATTTATAATCCCTCTTGTTTTTCTCATCTTCTTTTTCCTCTAGACTTTTACTAGCAAGTCTCTATGGGATTATTCTCAGTGGGACTGGTTTTCATTGAGAAAACAACAGAAATCTGTATACATCCATTAATAGTAAAACTGAAAGGATTTCCTGTGGCACAATACCATTATGAATTCTCTGTGACTTTTTTCATTTCTGGTATTGGAATTCTGCTCTGAGAGAATGCATGAAGCTGTAGCACAGAAGTAGGCAGAGCAAATTGAGAGAGAAAAGACTAAAAAGCCTGAGGAAAAAAATTTAATGTTTAACGGTAGCTGCTTCTTTGTAATAATGATGTTTGTGATTTTAGGTTGCCAAAATTTTTTATAGATTTTTTTTTTCTGATTTACAACTGATTAGAAACTGGTGCTCAAAATGAATGAAGGGAGAGGAGAAACTGGTGGATTTGTGACAGTGTAGATAGAAGGATCCCTAATGGAGACAGCTATTTAAGTTTCATTCACACTGTTGCCACAGCACTTCTCAGCTGCCACCTGAAGGTCTTCAGAGTCTGGTAGAGATTTGTGGAGTTGAGTGTTGAGTGCCAATGAGGAAACAGTGCTGAAAGTCTGGCTAAATTCAAGCTAGACAGTGATCCCTGCTTTCCCTGCTCCCATCAAGCCAGCCATCTCATCCTACAAGGCAATCTTCAGGCATCATTTCCCTTTTGTAAATCCATAGATTGATAGTGATGGCTCTCAACCAACCTTTTCTCCTTGATGAGTTTAAGACACTCTTCCAAGATTGTTGCCTGACCAGCTTGTATTTCTCCAGGTCCTTCTTGCTCCTCTTGCAAACAAGAGGGATGATCTCTTTCTCCCAGCCTCCATGAACCTTGCCCAGTTTCCAAGACTTTTTGAAGATAACTACAAGTGATCTCACATTCACATCGGCCAGCTCCCTCGGCACCCCTGGAGGGTGTGCCCCTCCAGAATATGAGATTCATGTACTGGGATATCACAGTATACATATTAGATTCAGATTTTAGTGCCTTTTTTTTTTTTCCTGATACATGCAATTCTTAAGCTAGACTGTGTTTGCAGAAGGTGCTGTAATAGTCGACTAAGTGAAAACAGAACTGCTTTAATGACACTGACCTTTCAATATACTGAGTCACCATGACTGTTGTGTCAGCCTCAGATGTATCCCTTCCAAGTAACTTCCCTGGAACGATGGTGTCAGATGAGGAAAGAGAAATGGGCCAAAAGCTATTGGAAACTAAGCTTGCGCTAGGTGGTACACATAGAGGTTGTGTTTGAGAAGAAGATACGAGCAGCGAAGAGAGAGGAGAAGAGAGCGAAGAGACGATACGAGATAGACTCGACAGAATAGCAATCGCGAACTACGCCGCTCACGATACAGCTCCGTATACTGGCGCATCTACCGCTCACCTATCCGCGCCGAGCATCGACTCGCCTCTCACCTTCCTCTCCGCGCCTACGCCTCTCCGCGCACTCAGACTCGCCCGCGCCTCTCCGCGCCTCTCCTCGCCTCGCCGCGCCGCTCCGCTCCTCTCCGCTTCTCGCTCGCGCGCTCCGCTCCTCTCCGCTCTCTCCTCTCCTCTCCCTCTCCTCGTCCTCGCCGCTCCTCGCCTCCTGGTCCCTCCTCCCCGGCCCGCCCTCCCGCCCGCCCTCCCGCCCGCCCGCCGCCCGCCCGCCCGCCCCGCCCGCCACTCCGCTCGCCCGCCCGCCCCCCGCCCGCCCGCCCGCCTCGCCTCCCGCCCGCCACCAGCCCGCCCGCCCTCCCTGCCGCTCCGCCCGCCCGCCCGCCCGCCCGCCGCCGCCCGCCACGCCCGCCCGTCCATGCGCCCCGCACGCCCCGCCTCCCGCCGCCCCCGCCCGCCCCGCCGCTCCGCCCGCCTCCCCGCCCGCCCGCCCGCCCGCCCGCCGCCCCCTGCCCTGGTGAGCTTTCCCGCGCCATGGGCATGTTCAATCTGCCCTCCTCTTCCTCCCCTTCTGTCTTTCCAAATTCTTATGCGTTCCCCGGGCATGTTTCTTTGCATCGCATCACTCCTCTGAAACAGAGTCCCCCTGGGTTTGCGGGCTCTGCTGCTCTCCACATTGAACTCTGAGACTTTTGGGGTGTCCCAGGGAGGCAGGGGCTGGGATTTCAAAGGAAAGGGTAGCCATACGTTCCAGCTGGGCTGCAGCCAGGATTTCAAAATCAAACTGAGCAGCACAAAGAATAATTCTTAAAAATGAGGAAATGTGGGTGCCTCTTTGGGGGCTCTAAGAAAAGTTGAGTTCTTTTGACACAAATCCAGTATGCAATTACAAAACACCTCACAGAATCAGCTGTCTGCTTAACCCCTTTAGGTTCCTCAGAAGGGAGAGAGGGAAATGTTTTAAATGATGCCCTTCAGTTTGCAAGTCATTGACTTTGTACACTTCTGGGGAGGAGTGCAAGGGTTTGTTTCTTGCCATGGCAAAGAGCTGGGTAAGGTTTCAGGTGGCTACTAAGAGATTTCACAAGTTTTTCGTGGTTACCAACCTCAGCCAGGTCTGTCCCACATCATCCTGCATTAAAAGCATCCCTAACTAGCTGCACTGTGGGTGTTTCTCTCAAACTAACCTGGTCCCAGTAGGTCAAAGCACATATGTCCAAATGCTGCTGTGACTACAATTTTCCTAAGCTAGCTACAGTTTATGAGTATTAAACTTTTATCAGGACATATTTTATAACTAAAATAGCCCAGCACTAGAAGGAAGTTGGAAACAAAGATCCACCCAGCTGGGAGCAGTCTGATTGCTTCCTAAAATAAAGACCAAAGCAAGAATAAGTGAATTTCCTCAGTTTTTCTCAGACAGGAGATTTCCAAATCACTATTCCAGAACTCACTGGGTCAGTAACAGTACATATACAATTGTAACAGCAGTTTCTCAGGATCCACGCTAATAAAAAGGATTATTTTATCAGATGTATTTTGAATTTTCCGAGTTTGTTAAGCCCTCTGACATCCTACAGAGGAAAAATTAATGCAAGTTTTATTTTGTGAAAGTGGAAACTTATTCAAAGTGCTAACCCAAAGGACAGTTAAGAGCCTGAAATACATGTAGAGTCTAAGTAGAGTGGGACAGCTTGGAAAAGGATAAATATAGGGTAGAAGTGATAGACACATATAAAATAATGAATGATGTAATGAAGCTGAGAGGGTAAGATTTTCATCTGTGGCACAGTGGAGGAGCTGTGGGATACACAGTGATTCCAGGCAGCCCACAAAGTGTATAAGGCAGAAATTTTAAAATAAGACTGAAACAGAAAAAGAAGTGTGCTTTCAACTATCTCCTCTAAGGCAGGAAATGTGGAATCCATGCAGTGCAGGGGAGGCTGAAAGGATAAAAGACTTCCAAAAGGATTTTTACGAGTGCATAGATGTTAGTACCAGAGTTAGTCTGGAGATTTCTAGATCTGTTAAACCTCCAGACCTGGAAGATTACTGCATGCAGCAGGGAAAGGACCACGTAGTGTGTTCCCAGAAAAAGAAGGAGTAAGTGCTGTAAGAGACAGACCTCCTGTCTGATCCAGCCAAGCAAGCCTGGGAAATGGAGCAGAGACCAAACAGAAATAAGCATTGGCAGCAGCAAGCTTCTCTTCTATAATTCATATTTCCTCAGCATGGCAGTCCCCAGGCCTGGAGGTGCAGTAATTCTGTCAGAACCACCACTACCAGCACAAAACCTGCTCTTCTTCTCTTCTGTGTTTGCCTCCACTTCATGCCAGGCTGAAAAGGTCTGTCCTGGGTTGTGGAGCAAAGGGGAATTTGGCTCTGTGTGCTTTATTGTTTCCTCTGAGGTCTGACATGGACAAATAATTGGTGTGGAGAGAAAAACCCCGGTGTGTCCCTGCCAGGTTTAAATGTCGGGATTGCTCTCAGGGGCCTGATCCAAAACTCAGCAAAGTCAACAGCAAAAAAAAACTCCTTCAAGGAGTTTCAGACTCCTTTCAACGGGGCTGGCGATGGGTTTGTGCTAGACAGGAGGTCCCAGAAGACATCTCCCACAGACAGACGGACAGGGGAGCATGAGATGATTAGTAAGAGCGTTTCAGTTTCCCTGTTAAGCAATGGCTTAATAAAAGCAGAAATATTCACAAATATTTCACAATAACCAGTGGATGTTACACATTCAAAACAGCTCTGCAGGCATCAGCAGATGAAACTATTTGGCCAAGTGAATGGAGCTACAAACCAAAACAAACAGACCCTGGCTTCAAGCGGCAGCAACAATTTTGCCATTAATTCATGCTTTTTCGTAATAAAATAACACCAGGCAACCCCAGAAAATCCATGCGAAGGCACCTGCCAGCTTCATCAGCAAATATCCTTTCAGACTGTGATTGCAGGGCAGGGCTTTCCCAGTGGGACTGTGCAGTCTAAGCGTGATAACCCACGGGCTTCCTGCTTGTGTCCATTTGTTGGGGTCAAGGTAGGGGGTGATGCAGGGCTATTGTTCCTTATTTGAACCCAAAGACTTCAAGCCTCAAGAGATATTGGGGACACCTCTTGCTTTTCAGAGGTAGCAAGTGAAGGAGCCTGTGTCAGAGGCACCCTGGAGGAGTGCAGGGGTGCTGAAGACATGACCCAGCTGAAGAGATGGACCCTGGCACGCAGCACTTGTGAAGACAGCAGTGAATGTGCACAAGGACCAATCCTCACTGCTGGTCCTGACTTCCTGGCTTTGGACATCTTTAGCATCACAAAATGATCAGAAAAAGTTTGGGACTGGGGGCTGCAGCCCCTTCCTTCTTAGGTGTTGCATCTGGAGGTGTCCAGACCTCAAGCATCCACTGTCTCAACTGTTCACTCTCAGAAAACAAAAAAACCAACATGAAATAAAATTAATCTCTCCCAGACAAATAATGTTTGAGGGGTTTTTTTGTTTGGTTGGATTTTGGGGGGTTTTTGATTTGTTTTGTCTTTTTTTTATTCTAAAGCCCAGGACCCATGAAATCCTCCAATAAATTTGCTGTCAGGATAGCAAGAGGATTTGTTACCAGAGTGATTTTCTTTTTATTTTTTTCTTTATTTTTTTTCTTTATTTCCTCTTTCTTTTTTTTTTCCTTCCCATCTTTTATTTTATTTTTATAGATTATTCATGTTTATTTCTATGCCCTGGGGGTAAGCTCAACCCATTTGGCTGTTTAAGACAGCCACGGTCAAACTGAACAGTGCTGCATCTGTGATGGGGGAAAGAGACATCTATTTACAGTGCTGGGGATGTAAACTTGGAAATAAGCTTTTTATTTTTATTTTTAACCTGGAATGGAGCTAAGTATGGCTGCAGACATTTCTCCATTTAGACTGCGGGTCTTTCCAGTAATTATGGCTGAAACCCAAGTCCTACTGACGTAAATGGGATTCTGTCCACTGACTTCAAGAGGAGCTAGACCAGGCCTAGCCTTGAGGAACACAGCCAAGACAAGGGAAAGCCTTCTGCTTTCCCCCCCAAGGAAAAACACTCTGAACTTACAGGATCTTAAGAAACACTCTGAACTATCCCTTCTCCTCCTACCTGCTGCTTTGGGATCATTTTAGGGTCTATCTACTCCCCTTCAACTGTAACACATCCCAGTCCTCAATGCCTGCTATAAAACCCTTGGCAGCAAAACTCCTGGAGCAGTGCTAAAATTGGGCAGGATGCTGTCTGCCCTTCTGTGGCATCCACACCACAGCTGCCTTGTCTTTTCTTTCCAGCTTTTTACTCTGAAAGTTTCTGAGGCCAACCAAAAATTAAAAATAAATTAAACAAATAAATAAATTAGAGGGATCCACTGCTTACAATCTCATTTTCTACTGTTTAAATTTTTCACGAGTGTTTGCTCTGCTCACAAAAAAATAGCACTTACAGGCAATTGGTGCCTGAGCTGGTTTCTTTGTTGATGCCAGGTGAGTTTTCCTAAGAGCCTCAGCAGGGAGGGAGGATCTTCAGCATAGCAAGGCAAGGAGGGCAGGGTAATAGAAGTCATTCACCTTCCTGCCCAGCCCAATTAGCCCTGAGACACTAATTACCCTGGGCGAGGTGCCATGCCAGCATGAATCTCTGTGAGAGATGCACTGAGACCTCTCATAGAGGCTGCCAGGAGAGGCAAGCCTTGGCTCTGGAGGCAAAGGGGTTAATGGGAGGGCTGATCTGCAATCCTGACAGCTCAGAGGAGCTGAGGATTTGGGATGTGAAGGAAATGGAGAAGGGGTGAGGGAGAAGAGGAAGGCTAGATAGAGGAGAGAGTTGAGAGCAAACTTGGTGTTTTTGTAGGAGTCCTGCTCCCTCTGATTTCTGCTTTTTCCCATTGCCACCTCCCAGATCCCTGCTGCAGTAAATGGGGCATAAGGTGTGAAGATTCCTTCTGGCCAGATTAATTTGAAGACCTTGGCAGAGCTTTGGGGAGCCATCAAGGCTTTCCAGCTATCTGCTGTCTCCAAGCTCCATGCACCATTTTCCAGGCACACCATTTTCCTGACACCATCAAAGCAAGCACCCTGCTCAGCCCATAGCCAAAGCCAGACAGAGGCACATCCTGCTGTCCTGAGAACTCTGCTGGTCTCCAAACTTGCTGAGAAGAGGATTTCTGGAGGGGAAAGCCATTTCCAGAAAGTGACACAGAAAGTGGGATTCCAGATTGCTCTTTTGAAATCCTTTATGGCATTGATATTAGCCTGGGAAATCTGCAGTCCATGATAAGCCCATGCAAGCCTTCTCACACCTGAAAGGTTTAGAGGTAGAACCATCTGCCTCCATCATTCCAACAAAAGTTTTGCAAAGGTTAATCCAAAAATGAGAAGAAAAACAAACATTGTTCTAAGCTTGTTTTTTCTTTCTCCTTTATCTGCCTGAGAAAGTCATCATCTCTTGAGAAACAAACACACCAATCTGAAAGCAAGAAGAGGAAAAAAAAAACTTTTTACCTTTTATTGGGCCCATTGACTCTTTCAGCACGGAAGAGCATGGAAGAGCAACAGAGAGTTCAGTGCATGGACAGTGAAATGTGGGACAGATGAAATTCTCCAAGAGCTTGTGGAGGGCTGGGCTCAGGAGGGCCCAGGTGAAGCTGGAACTGAACCTGGAAAGGGGGAAATAACACCAGAACGTTCTAGAGCTTCATTAAACACGACAGAGAGGTGACAGGAGGTGTTTCCCCCACTGCAAACAGCACTGGCAGACAGGTGACAGCCATGGGGAGAAGCCTGAGGCACCCAACAGCTTTTCTGCCCCAGCTCCAAAGGGAGCCTCTCCTCCCAGCCCTACAGTGGATGGAGAGCAGGATGGGCTCTGGGGAGCAAAGGCTCTGCCCTGGAAGGAAAGATCCTGCTCAGGGCCTGCTGAGGAGCCTGGAAGTGCTCAGCTCTGTGGGACCTGATGGGATGGAGCCCAGGGTCCCCAGGGAATTGACTGGGGGAGCTGCCAATGTCCATGACACTGGAAAAGTCCTGGCAGTCAGGTGAGACCCCAGGCGGCTGGGAAAAAAGGGAACTATTGGACCTGCCTTCAAAAAGGGTGGAAAGGAAGAGCCTGGGAACACCCAGCTGAATTCCCCTCTGTGCCTGGGGAGGTGATGGGACAGACCCTCTGGAAGCTCTGCTGAGGCTCCTGGAGCTCAGGGAGGTACCATATTCACCTTTTGGGAAAGGTGAATATGGTACCTTATCTTTACTGGGATTTACTGACAGTTCTGTGTGAGGTTGGGCACAGCTTGGGCCCTTTGAGAAGCTTTGGTGCCAACTTCTGCAAACACACTGGTATAAAATGCTCTCCAAAGAAGGCAGAACAGATCAGTGGATGTGCCTCAAAGATAATTTCACTCATGGTGTGGTGTTCAGGAGAGCCTGTTGCAGGCTGAAGCAACAATAGAACACATTCCCAGAAAAAAAACCAAACAAACAAAAAAACCACCCCCAGACAACAACAACAACAAAAACAAACAACCAACCAACCAAAAAAAAAAAAAAAAAAGAAGAAAAAAAAAAACCCAAACCAAACAAAACAAACTACAAATAAAAAACACGTCAAAAAATTTACAATAACAGATTTATTTCTCAAGTTAAAACAATGCAAAATATTTTGCTGTCAACAGAGTAGTGTCTTCCAAGAGAGAAATAAGCTATTGAGAATCACCTTGCTCAGTCTACATAAGCCATGAACTTGTCCTGGGATTTTTCATCCCTCTGGAGTAGCAGGATTGAAAGCAGAAATTTAAGGCACTGCACCTTGTGTGTCTGACAGAGAGGCTACAGAAGCTGTACCTTTATAAAGTGGGAAATTTTAAATTAGTCAGGTAGGCAGCTAAAATTCTTATTCTTATGGTGGTTCACCTTGAGTAAATCCATTAGTCAGACAAGTCTGCTGCAATTTTCCATATCTTCTTGTTCTGCTTTGGATTTGCACCTGCTTATCAGAGATTCCAAGACCAGAATCTGGCCCGGGTAGCAGTCAGTATAGGCTCATATGCTCATTTATTGTTTCATTGTGAACAAACTACCTGCAGAGCAAAGGCCAGGCTGTGTTTTTAATTTTGCCATCATATACCTGAATTATTGCCACTGCCTTCATGGTCTAGAAAGTCATGGCAAAATTTGGAGTGAAGTCTCAGAGGTGTTTTAGGGTGGGCCTGCTCTTTGTTGGCTTTTAGAGGAAGCAGTAGTCAGGCTTAGGGTGGGAGAAGTAAACAAATGTATATAAACCCACCCTTGCTTCTCCAGCTCAGAGACCATCCATGGAACCCCAAACATCTGGAGCTCATTACCGTGCTGGCCTCATTGGAATAATTGTTTAATTAAATGCCTTATCACTTTCTCTTTCTCTCCTCCCTTCTCTTTTCCTCACCACCCAATTCTAGGATGCTGAACTCAGTTTGGAAAAAAACTTCTCCAGAACTGAGCTTTATCCAGGAGAATTCAGTCTGTAGGAAAATATTCCTATCCAGTCTTAAACAGACATTCTCAGTGCTTATAGCATCCCATCATCAGCAAGCTTCTTCTCCTTACAGAAAATAAAACTGTAATTTTTTTTCCCATCAGTTGATCACAAATTTTAAAGCAAGCAAGATAAGACACAATTATTTGGCTTATGAATCCTTTATAGTGGGTCTGTGCATTTATATATATGTGTGTGTGTGTATACATACATATTTTTATACTTACAGGTACTTCCAAACCTAAATCCATGGTAAATCTAAATTCCCACTTGAACAGAGCACCTTCCTTGAGTGGAGCATGGAAGCCATTCTCAGAAAAGCAGAAACTGAGGAATCCTGCCCAGAGTGAAAGCTGGAAGAGTCTAAAAGGCCACATTTACACCACCAGAGCTCCAAACAATACATGTCTCAGCAACACCAAATGGAGCATAACAATTTTTATTTATTTATTAATTTAATTAATTGGTTTTTTTTTTCCTTTTTGGCTGTACTTCAAAAAGAAGAAAAAAAGGGAATGAGGATAAGATACTTTTTGCTGCATTATGACAGATGCAACAGCTGTAAGGGTGTGATGACACAACTTCTGTCTGGAGCAGCAGGCCAGAGCAGAGCAAAAACCTCAGCAATGTAAACAGAGACCTGGTGAAAAGCATATAGTTTCACAGTCCCAGCAAAGCCAAGCCTCAAACTGCAGCACTTTGCGGAGCTTTCCTTTCCATCTGTCACCGTGGCAGACGGATGGTGTCTGTCTGTGCCCTTGGGGCTGTCTGCTGGCTCAGGACCCCCAGCTGCCACACAGGAGGGCCCAGGAGCCAAATGGGAATGTGCCTGTGCAGATCCATGCCCCACCACCACCACACTCAGGAGAGATGAAATGCCTGAAAAGGGAAAAATGACAGGTCTCAGAATTCTCTGCCTTGTCCTCCAGGCATGGTGGTTTTTCAGTCTGCAAATTTGCAGACTTTTCAATCTGCCCAGAGTAAAACACAGCTGGATGGTTGCTGCTTGCCGTGGGTTTTTAGGTGGAAATAAGGCATTTTAGGGTTGCCACTGTGAATCAAGCTGCCTCAACACCGGGAGGGTGTTGAGAGCTAGTCCAGGGCCAGATTTTTGGTGAAGGAACAGCACCCAGCACACAGCTCCCTCCTGGACAGATCCATTCTCTGCGCTGCTTCTTGCAGATCAGCACTGCCTAACCACCCCTCACCCTGCAGAGAGTGCAAATTGTTTATCAGACCAGGGAGGTTTTCCAGTGTCAAGCTTCAGAGCTGCCCTCAAATCTTTAATTTTGGTTGCCAGGAGGCGTATTAACCTTACTTATGTCAGTTATTATTGTCATACGATGAAATTATTATGTTATTTTATTGTCATGTGATGAAATACATCCTTCAGGAGAGACCAAGACTGAATACTTTAAGTAAAGTCTGTTTATAGTGAGGAACTAAAGCCCAGCCCCTGAGGAGAAAAATTGCAATGTAAACAAGCACAGAAACATCACCCAGCCACCACAATCTGGTTTAGAAGAGAGCTGATGAAAAACTGTCCTTTATCTTCTTAAGTTTCACTCCTGGTTACTTTATTTTGGGCCTGCTGTATCTGTAGAAATTGCTGTCATCATAGTTAATTACTACTGCTTTAATTCTGGGCATGAATTTGAAAGAATTTGGACGAATCCCAAGGAAGTAAAATGTTCAAAGGTCTGGCATGGCATCCCTTACAGGGATAAACCAGTTTATTCTTCAGCTGACAAAATAAAAGCAAGCAGCAGGTGTGAAAAAACATGACTGGTGTGGAAAGGGTAGAAATGGATGCTTCCTCTCCAAACAGATAGTTTGGAGATGTTGTTGTGAGATGGTATTTGTAGCACCACTGCAAAGAAAAATGGGAGGTGTTTCTCCTGAAACATCTCAAAGTAAACTGCTAAACTCTTTGCAAATAGCTAGTGTAGATATTAAGGATGATACTGATGGGGATTAAAACATAGGGAAAAAAAATCCCAGATAAATTTGGGTTTAAAAAAACATCATGGATGAAACAGCAACATAATCACAGCTATTTGTTTAATATAAATATTATTATAATTATAAATATTAATAAAAATAAATCAGTGGTAAAGTTGCCTGCCAAATGATAACCTGCTTCTTTCATGCTCTCCTAGGCTCACAGGCAGGATATCAGGCTGGACACAGACCCTTGGTTTGCTACATTTGCTGTCAATTTGAGTTTGATTTTAGGTCTGCAATGAAATCAGAAAATAGGCTTGGTAACTGGACCCACAATTTCCATGTGCAACAAGCAACTGTGTGCTATACCTTACCCGTGAAGAAAAAAAAAATATTCAGTTTTCAGTCTCCCAAAAAATTCAGCAGTTATGCCTTAGCATCCTTGGTGATGAAAATATGAATACCAGTATATGAATATTCATATATGACTATATATGACTATTCATATATGAATATATGAAGTAGCCCATAATATTATATATAGGAATACCTATATTTAACACATTAACAGATGTAGGTCCTGAGGAAATTCTGTTTTGCTCTCGTGGGCATAATGCCAACCCTGCACACCTGAGCTGTGATCCTGTGCCCATTCACAGAACAAACTTCATTCAGCAGCATCAAAGAACTACTTTTGCGTTAAGCATGAGGATTCCCTCATTCTGTGAAAAGAAGCTGCTAAGCTAAAGTGTGTCTGCATCTCAGATTGATATTGAGCACATTGATAAATGAAATATTTGAGAAAACACACCTCTGCTGATGTGTTAATAAAACAACAATCCAGCAAGGCACACATGCATCTGGTGGGTTAAAGAACATGATTGCTGCCTCTTGATCTTCCAGAGTAGTCATAATTTCTTCCACCCAGACCTGTTGGCCCTTTTCCGTTGCTGGGTGTAGCTCTAAGACTCTTGTTACTTTACATCAAAACTCTTTAAAACAAACATTATCTCCCTTTCTATAGCTGTAAAGTATTACTGAGCTCTGTTCCTAACGAGGGGCCTTAGTCACTGTTATCATCTTAGGTAAATAAATAAAAATGTTATTAACAATGATGGGCCAATAAATTATATGTATTCAAAATAAATGTCTGAGGGCTTGAGATGTGGGTGTTTCCCAAAGTAGTGGAATGCTTGGCTGTGAGGGTATTTCCAGAGAGAGTTCTGATGCATCACTGCCTTGAAATGTCTTACTGCTTGGACTTTGGATGGATATGCATTTCAGCTGACAGATAAAATATTATGCTTCAGGGTGCTCATTTTATTTTCTGAGTTTGGTTGCTTTTTTGGCTTTTTTGTTTGTTTGTTTGTTTGGGTTTTTGTGGTTTTTTTCTTTTGTTTTCTTTGTTTTGTTATTTGTTTGTTTTGTTATTTTCTTTGGGTTTTGTTTTCTTTGTTTTGTTTTTTGTTGGTTTTTTGTTGTTTGATTTGATTTGTTGGTTTTTTTTGTCATGGTTTCCTTTTTTTCTAAACTATGCTTTCTCAGTGTCCTTATATTTTCTTTTTTCTTTATTTTCCCTCCTTTCAGGAACTGGGCAACACTGTTACCACTTATTCTGGAAACCTCTCTTATAAAAATCATTAAACAAACCATACATATTAGCATGTATAAATTGGTATTTTAAGCCCACTCCACTAAAGGTATCTGGGTAAAATAATTTTTCTTTTCAGAAGACTGGAAGAACCAATTGCTTTTGGAAATGTCTGGATTTACTTATGCAAAAGTACAGTCTGCAATACTGCACAGCAATATATAGAGCAGGAATCCATTTAAAAAACAAACAAACAAAGAAACAACAAACTGCAAGCCTGTGTGTATTTGTAAACAACATTCTTTTCATGGAAATCACCTGTATTTTGTCAAGGAAGTAAGGATACCTACCATTTTTTGGATGAAAATTGGAAATGCTTCCATCCAAAATGGCACAAAAGGCCATTGCAGCTCCACAGCTCACTGGGAGCAGCAATTCAGAGTTCTTATCTTCTTATTTTGGGTGATGTGCTGCACTCCTCATCCAACTTGCATCCACCTGATGCACCACAGGCAATGACTTTTGTGGTTCCCAGAGACCTTCAGAAAACTGGGATAAAAAGGCATTTAGGTATAGGCTGGCTGAAAGGTGAAGACAAACCAGAAGTAGAGACACAGGGATTTGTGATCCTGTGAGAGCTTCCCCTCCTCTCAGAGTGTGAAATGGGACCCAATGCTAAATGTCACCGTGGCTTTAATTTCTGACACCTTTGCTAGCTGGAGTTGGAGCTGCTGAGTGCAACTGAGCAAGTGAGAACTGGAATGATGCCAAATGTTGACAGATTATTCCAGTCCCAGTCAAACAGAGTCCATGCAAATTCATTTTATGGTCCTGTCTGTAAGCCTCACTTGCTCCAAGCCTTTGTCCTCCAGTCTTTGCTCTTCTGGTTTCAGCTTTTCCATCGATGTACAGGGGAGTTTCAGGAAGCTCTGGAAGAGTTACTGACTTTGTAAAAGTTGTATCCCACAGAGATCTTCTATGTGTTTGACAGAGACCAACCTTGCCTTGCCAGGATGCAGTGTGATTTACCCTTCAGTGGCATACAGCAGTGCATCTCCAAATTAATTTCTGGCTGTACATCCATATTCCAAGTGTATTCCTGAGTTATTTCAAATCCAGACCTGTCAGAGCAGAGATATACCCCCAGCCCTGTAATTTAGGCAAGGAATGTTGCAATCAGTGAATGATCTAAAAATGATTCTTACCGTGATAGGACACTACAATAAATACATTTGTCAACATATTATTTTCTTTTTCTCTCTTAAAATTAAGCTTATACCATAAAATTTCAATTTAAGATTTTTTTTTCATATTTTCTGTGAGTACACCTGAAATACTTTATGGCTCAAAACCCTCCCAACTCCTTGCTGGTGCCACATTCCATCCATGACAGAAGATCATTTGTCACCAGAAAGATGGTGCAGCACGGAAGCAGCTCATCTAGAGAGGCTATAAAATAGCTATTCCAGACCCAGTTAGACAAAAGAAGGATGTCCTGAGCTAGCAGTGGTGATAGTCTGATTTCCAGAGTTGGTTTGGATCTGAGACACCCAGACCAACCTCTCTTTAATGCTGTGAAATGCTCATGTGAGATTGGGTGGGTGCAGCTTCTGCAGCATTGTCAGTGGTGCAGATCAAATACCCTGGTGGGGTTTAGATGCTGAGATCACTGTAAAATCCTTTAAGTGACAGGTTGAGTGGATTAATTTCTCTCTGAGCCCCTCTTGCCAAACTGTGACTGTCAGTACTGGCATAGCAGATGTAAGACAAAAACCCTGTAAAAGTCTCCCTGCTCCCCTTCCCTAGCACCCATTTTCTGCAGCAGGCTTTGAACTGGCACCACAAATGTTGATGCAAACTCTGGCAGGCAAACCTTCTCCTAGGCAGCTGTTGCAAAATCTCAGTTGGATAGTCCTGAATTTAATGCTCTCCTTGGCTTTCTTTTCCCTGCTATTGTAATAACTCTCTCCTCCTAGGTTAATCCCTCATTTTGGTTTGCATTTGAGAGTATTCCTCTTTTCCCAGAGAATAGTGAACCTGTTGGTGTCACTCAGGAAGGTTGTTTAATTTTCCATAATCCTTAGACCCCCCCAGGCTGAAAACTGAGTGTCCCTCTCCATTCACAGCACACAGGAGGAAGGATTGGGCAGCTCTTGGCCTCATCATGTAGCAACAACCTGGGGAAAGTGCTTTCAGGGGGGAGACCACCTGCCAGAAGGGCAAAACTGAAGTAGCCCAGAATATTAAAACCATTTGGGACAGGACTGACACTTTCATTCTTTCCTTGAACATCATGTGCAGTCCGCATACATGGTTGGACCATGAGATACTTTCACAAGGCGAACAAAAACAGAGGCTTTTCCTGATGAAAGCAATCCAGAAACAGTCTGATTCCTCCAATTTGATTTTAAGACTGGATAAATCAAATTATTTACCTTCTGGCATCAGAAGGTAATTTTCATGCTTTCCACTGTCGTGCCAGAGTTGGAAATTAAAATACCAAGCACCCAGCAATACTGAGGCAGTTTAACATCAACAGGATTGTGAATTTTTAGTAGAATCAGGAAAGGGTTTCCCATTCAGATACAGCAGAGGAAGCTGCCATGGGGATCAGTGATAAAATACTGAGGAAAAAGGGCTGTACTTGAGAAAGAATTCCCTCTTTTCTGCAGAAGCTGCTCTCTGAAGGATATTGGTGCCTATTTTTAGTCTCAAAGTGTCAGTAGCACTTTCAGGCAACAAAAATCATTGGAGACCTACTGTTTATACAAAGAGTAAAATTAAAAACAACAACAAAAAAAGCCCATTCACACAAAAATTGCAGTCAAAACAGTGACCAATCAAGAGGGTGCAAAACTACAGAGATGAGAGGATGAGATGAGATTGAGTTGAGATTGAGATTGAGATTGAGATGAGATGAGATGAGAGGCTAGATCTCCTGACAAGCAACACAGAGTAGTTTGCAAGCCCTTACCTTTTTTTTCCCTGTCCTTTACCCAGAATTTGGGTAGAATAAACCAGAATCTCACTCTCCTTGTCAGCCACTCTCAGTGATTGCTATTGTGTGCTGCCCTTTTTGGTCTAACAGCACAGAAGATGCTGTTCTTGCTCCATTTAGGGAGCAATCCGGAGTTGAATCCTCCAGCCAACAAAGCCAAAGGCAGTCAAAGGCAGTCTGGGTCCCATCTGGATTGATCTGGACACCACTGGACACACTGTGGTTTTTGTGGAGGGGAAGGGGGAGTAGAAGGCTTGGTTAGGCTTTCTGTAATTATTTTGGTAGGCCTCTTCACTTCCTCTCTTGGAATGGAAAGAAAACTTATTGAAAAAAAATAAGAACTTCTCTGAGGTGAGTTGCCACGAGAGAAAAGCTGGTCCTGCTGTTATTTCAGGCTTAAATGCTGAAGAGGGAAAGCTGCAGTTCTGTTTTCCACCTGCAGTTCAGGTTTTCTACCTAAGTAAGCACAGAATATGGATGTGTCAAAGACCAGAGAACCCTGGAAAAAGCAACACTTGAGCATCACTAAGTTCACTGCAGTGGTGTCAAAGACCAAGAGCTACCAGCCCCACATTCCACAGATGTGAACTAAGAGTTAGAGATTATTCAATCATGTACCAGCTGGTCTGTTAAGATGCCTTTGTTCCAAGTAGAAAACCAAGGGACTTGCACTGAGAATCACTGCAATTACATCAGCCTCTCAGCAAATGAAAAGTATCCCCCCCCCCCCCCCCCCACCCCCCCCCCCCCCCCCCCCCCCCCCCCCCCACCCCCCCCCCCCCCCCCCCCCCCCCCCCCCCCACCCCCCCCCCCCCCCCCCCCCCCCCCCCCCCCACCCACCCCCCCCCCCCCCCCCCCCCCCCCCCCCCCCCCCACCCCCCCCCCCCCCCCCCCCCCCCCCCCCCCACCCCCCCCCCCCCCCCCACCCCCCCCCCCCCCCCCCCCCCCCCCCCCCCCCCCCCCCCCCCCCCCCCCCCCCCCCCCCCCCACCCCCCCCCGCCCCCCACCCCCCCCCCCCCCCCCCCCCCCCCCCCCCCCCCCCCCCCCCCCCACCCCCCCCCCCCCCCCCCCCCCCCCCCCCCCACCCCCCCCCCCCCCCCCCCCCCCCCCCCCACCCCCCCCCCCCCACCCCCCCCCACCCCCCCCCCCCCCCCCCCCCCCCCCCCCCCCCCCCCCCCCCCCGCCCCCCCCCCCCCCCCCCCCAGCATTTGGGACAGAGATCAATTATACAGAGACAAAATTAGGCAAGTCACACTGAGGGCTGATGTCTGGGTCACAGAAAGTGGCACCCACAGGCCCCTGACCTCACACAGGACAGCAGCAGCAGCAGCATCTGTTTGACTAAAAACTCAGCTGGCACTATGACCTTGCCACCTTTTTGGCTTTAGGCCATTGCTGTTGTGACAAAGCTGTGTTTAACACTGTGCCTTTCCTCTGTGCTTTTCCTTCCTCTTTAAAGCTTATTAAAAGAATTTTCTCCTCTAATATATACGGGACAGAGCTTGCCTGTAGATGACAAACCTTTGGTTCTCCTGAACAGAATTTTGCTCTGACTACAGTGGTTTCTTCCTCCAAGGAAAGAAGGTTTGTAGACCTCTCAAGGTCTACAAACCTTGATTTCATCTTCCCCCTGCATCCTGCACGCCCTCAGTAACCCCTACACCATTTATTCTCCCCTCCTCATCCTCAGAGTTTCAAGTTAAGGCTTGGGTGCCCTAAAATACAGCCCTTGCTACTCCCTGGAGAGCAGAGAACCTCCAGCATTGCCTTATCACCCTGAAATCAATCTGCACAGCAAGCAGGGGGGGGAAATAAAACAAGTTCTAACCCGCTGCAGGACAAAATTAAGAAACTAATACTAGATTTGGAAAACGAATAGGAGACAAAGCCATAACACACTTCTTTATCTGCCTGTGTCTGGACCTGTTCCCAGGCTCCTCCTGGCATTCCTTGGGGAAGCGCTGGTGAAACACATTCGCAGCTTGCTAGCACAGAGACCTGGTTCCTCTTGCTGGAGCTGTTCACCTGGGGCAAAACCTCTCAGCAGACAGTTCTCCCTCCTCCAGCACCCCACTCGGTAGCCAGCAGCTCCACAGGGGTTTCCCATAGCCCAGACCCTGCCTCCCTGGCTCCTTTTTTTGGGCAGCAGCTCGGTGAGAGGGGTGGCGAAGGAAATTCTCATGCTGTGTTTGCCCGTGGAATGCAATTTTCATGCTGGGTGGCCAGGGCTGCTGCCACCCTGGCAGCCAGCAGATGAGCCAGTCCCAGGCTGTAGACAAGTTTCTGTTTGGCAGAGCTGCAGCACAGCAGGAGCTGAAATGCATCCCAATTGGCACGTGGCATTTTCTACAGCCTGTGGCTCTGAAACCACTCCAGCAGCGACACTGAACCCACTGGTTCTGTGAGGAGCTGTGGCAAGACCAACCTGCCTCTTGGTGCTTTTAATTTGCCTCATTTCATTTAACAAAAGAGGTTAATTATGCTGACTCCCCTTTTCAGGTGGGAGCAGTGAGGAAAGCACAATTACCTTGTCCTGGAGTGGGACCCTGCTTTGTCTCCTGTCACCTCAGCACTGATCTGAAAGGTTTCACTGCACCTCTGGAACTATGTGCAGCTGAAAATATTTAAAATAAACACTGCCTTCCTCTCAGTCATCTGCCCTGACACGAGTGTGAGGAAAGAAGAGGTGAATAAAGAATGAAGAGACCTTTGATGATATTTCTCACGTTTTACCTAACTTCTTTCAAAACAAAACTTCCCCAGAAAGTCACACATCTCCTCATGCCTTGGCGGAGCAGGTTTTTGTTCAGGACATGTGAATGTGATGCAGGTGTCACATGCTCCTCTTGCCACCTGTGCTGACCTTAGGAATGGGGTCCTGACACTTAAAAAACCTCAACAAATGATGGAGACAAAGTTGTTGGGGTTGTTGCAAGAGCAAAATGCAGCCTCTGGCTCTCAAGCACTTCCCTGTGGTCCAGGTGAGCTTGCAATGAGACATTTGGAGACATAAACCATCTCTTAATCTTTCTGACAGTGTTTCAGTAGCTTTGGTTGTGACCAGAGAAAGGAAGTGAGCACCAATTGCTGCTGGGGAGATACTCAGGGTCCCTGAGAAGTGGCTGGGCTCCAGATGCAAGCCAGCAAGTTGTCCTCAGCAAATTATCATTCTAGGCTTTGCTGTATGACCAAAGAAATAATTTATATCCTCTTCAAGATTACAACCACCTCTGTAAAAATAGCAACACAATTCTTGAGGTCTTTTTTCAGAGAGATGTTATGCCACTCTTTGGAGGTCGGTCCATACTTTCAAAGTGCTTGCAAAAGAAACCTCCAAACTCTACTTCCAGAAGGGTGAGGTGCCTGGGAACCAGCTTTCATGAGAAATAAGCCACAACTGGAAGAAAATCCAACAAAAGCCCACAAAACATGCATAAGCATAATAATTTTTTTGCCTGATTTTCTTTTTTCCTTTTGTTTTGTCAATTAATGTGACACAGTGTTGCCCTAAGTTCTCTGTCCAAGACCTGCCCTTCCAAGCTAGTCTATAAAATTCCAGTGAACTCATCTATTTAACTACTAGTCCTGCAAAGCTGTGCTTGTTACCACACCACCCAGGCTGGGGAAGCACAGGTGTAACTCCCTGGGACAGAATGCAGGAAAGAGTCTGGGAATGGCAGGAATGGCATTCCCAGCTGGAGAGCATAGTGAATTTTTTTACAGACACCCATCTTTTAAAAGGACATGCTGTTTCCTTGGATTTTTAACATCTGAGATGTTCCAGCTGAGGCTTTTTGGAAAAAAAAAAAAAAACAAAAAAACCAACCAACCAAACAAAAACTCCGCAAAGACAACAACAATGACAACAACAAAACCAACCCAAATCAAAACAAAAAACCCCAAACCAAACCAAACTAAACCAAAAAAAAAACCAAAAAAAAAACACAAAAAACCCCCCAAAAACCCCAATCCCCACATAAAAAAGAGTAAGACATCTGAAGCTGCAAATACATAAGGAGAGATCTACCACCCAAAATAGGCAAACATATTAATTGGCCTTTTTCCTTACTCTAGACTTGTAGGAGTTCCCAGGTTGGCACTTTTAGTATCTCAATAGTCACAGTTAATACTGGGGCAGTGAGCAGCAGTGCCTGGGTGCTGGGATGTGAGATATGGGGACCCATTTATGCTGCAGGCCTGATCCACCATCTCTGCTTACTAATTAAACAGAAATATAGATCCTTTGCCATTTCAGAAAGATGGGTTTGGATGTCAGATGAAATCTTATGCAGCTGCTTTTCCTTGGCTGCAAGATTTTCTGCTCTAAAGGACGATGGTCCCTCACATTATGGATGGAGAACTGAAGAGGCTGGCAGCATTTGTCTTTCATCACAAAACCAATTTTTTTTGAGGGCCACCAAAGTTTTTTGCCTTTCCAGGGTGTTAGAACGTGGTCATGCAGGGGAATGCAGCTCCACAATATTGCTGTGATATAAATTCTATCCCCAGCTCCTTCAAACAGCACATTTTTCACATTTCAGTAAGAAATATTACATTCATTACCATTCTTTTGGTCTTTTGAGATGCCTTCACCTAACTTCTTCCTGTTGCTGGATGACCTTAGTGTCATGAAGCAATCAGTGGTGTTTAGTGAATGATGCCTGCTGTGAAACAACATTTCTGGCCAGGTTTCTTTCTCCTGCATTCCTGTTTCCCTGCCCTGACAACAGGAACTTTGTTAGTTGTTGGAAATATCTGCAGCCAGACTTGGCACGTCATTTTACCCCTTCTTATCTCCTTTCAACATAAAGGTGGAACATACATGAAATGTGGTTTTGTCTCAGGGGTTTTGTGAAGGTGGTTGGATCTTGCTTTTGTGTATTTTGAAATGAGCCACTTTAAAAATGCATCCATCAGATCCTTGAAAGGCCATCAGATATGAGATGGAAGACATCATACAAGTGATCAGGCTGTTAGGATACTTAAAAATGTGGGAAGAAGAGAGTAACACCCAATTGCCACTGCAAACTTCACTTTCTCCCTCAGATATCACAGTTTTAGTCCTTTATAAAAAAGAGAACGCCAGTGGCCTTAGAGAGAAAAAGACATTTTGCTCCAGAGCACCAGTTTGTGTTTTTACAAATTGCAAGAGTGATCTGAAAGCATGCTTCAGACACAGAATTCTTTTTTAATCCAAGGATCCCGAGTGCAGTTTTCAGCCTGTCACCCTTAGTCAGTGCAGAAGGCACAAACATCTTTTCTTGCATCAGCTCTCCAATCTGCACCGCACTCCTCAGAAACAGCGAAAGAGAATGAATCCTCCCAGCACTGCTCACACTGCTTTGGAGAGCACATCTTTCTTCCATTCCACTGCTGAGAGACAGGGGTTTATTGTGACAGCAACGCTGTTTATCTTACCAGGATTATGCTGAACCAAGTTTAATTGTATTAGCGTTAAAACATATCAGCGCTGGGAGTGACGCAATGTGTTTAGCATCAATATAAAGGTTGCTATGTTTTGTGCTTTCAGCTGGAACTGGGGCAGCAACCGGACACTGGGACATATGGAACACATTTTGGACTTTATGTTCACGTCTCTCAAGGAGGATTTAGAGCGCTTGCAGAGATTCTTTATGCGCTGCACGGCGGGCAGCGACAGTTTGTGTGCAGCTGATCGATGTTCCCTCCCCCTTCTCCCGAATCTGAGTACTAGGGAATTCTTCAGAGGCTTGACAGCTAGTCCTAGCTTATAAACATTGTTCCATATCTGAGTTATAAGAGTAGCATGATGTACGCTGCCCCTCGTCTGTGACTGTGGATGGGTGTTAGATACGTTGGGGTGAAACCGCTCGAAGAATCTGGATTTTACATCTGCCTCCTAGGAACTCCTTGATTAGCTACAGCCTTCACTGCTGAAGAGCTGCAAGCTCAGAAAGGCAAAAGCTCTTTCTGACTCCCTCCTTTTGCCATGCTTAGAAAACCCCAAAGCTTTATTGGCCCTCCTCACTGATCTGTGCATCCTTTTTGATGGAACCATCAGAAGATACAAGGTGTCCAACTCCTGATGATTTGCACCAAGATGAGGCCTCACTTCCTATCCAGGCACTTGGAAACCTCTTGCTTTATTAATGCTACCTTTTTGGGGTTTTTTTGGTGAGCTCCTGTCCAATTTTCCTCCTTATTTAAGAGAATTACTCTTATTTGCAAACAAACATGAAGCAGACGCTGTGTCTGAGCCACACGAGTGCATTGGGATATGTCTCCCACACACTCATGAATTTGAAAAGATGGGTCCCACTACTTGATAGTTGTGGAACATTTTGAGATTACAGGTCACCAACATCCTTCAACCTATCTTCTCCCTAGAGGCAAGACAGAAATGAAAGTCTCAAGCAGCCTGAGAGAGAAATGCTGCACTATGGACTGAAATACAAAGAGCAGGACAAGTATTGTCCTTAGTCATCATTCCTACCTAAGGCAACTTTACCATCCCTTTGCAACAATGACCCTGAACTGTTGAAATTATCTTCCATTCTGCCTCCCTGAATGTTACTTTCACTGAAAGTTGTGTTTTTTTGGACAAGAACACAAGGCACCAGGCTGTGAGAGCAGGGAGAGAGTGAGTGCAGCAGCCCCACTGAAGTAGTGGGTTCAGTCCCTTCAGAGGGCAATGGTTCAGCCCCCTCCTTTGTCATCTCTACACACACACTTTTCTGGGCTCTATGTCTTACTCTGCTGCTAATTGCTTCACTCAGCTTTGGGGAATGTTAATGAAATACTATGGAGCTATAATAAGCCAGACACATATGTTCTCCTTCTGTTTTAATTTGGGGGGGATTTTTTGTGCTTTGAACTCAAAGAAGCTGTGAGCATCCAGTTTTCCTTCAATGGGAGGCCCACAGAACCTGGTCTCATTTCCTACCAGGTATGGGGCATCCACAGCTTCTCTGCTGTAGTGCCTCCTGACCCTCACAATAAATAATTTCTTTCTATTATGGAACCTAAATCTACTCTCAGTTGAAAGTCGTGACCCCTTATTCTATCACTGCATACCCTCATGGAAAGCTCCTCTCCTCTCCTCTCCTCTCCTCTCCTTCCTCTCCTCTCCTCTCCTCTCCCTCCTCTCCTCGTCCTCTCCGCTCCTCTCCCTCCTCTCCTCTCCTCTCCTCTCCGTCTCCTCTCCCTCTCCGCATCCTCTCTCCTCTCCTCTCCTCTACTCCTCTCCTCTCCCCTCCTCTCCTCTCTCCCTCTCGCTCTCCGCTTCGTCTCCTCATCCCTCCTCTCCTCTCATCTCCTCTCATCGTCGTCTCCTCTCCTCTCCTCTCCTCACTCCTCATTGTGCTCGGCACTCCCTCACTCTCGCTCACTGCCTCGTTCCTTCTCTCCTCGCTCGAACTCCTCTACACTCAAGTCCCCCCCTCTACCTCTCCTGCATCCTCTCCTCTCCTCTCCTCATCCGTCAGTCCTCACATCCTCAGGAGGGCATCCGTCGATCGTCACTCCCTCAGTCCTCTTGGCCCCGTAAGGCGGGGGTCCTCGTCCCCTCCTCAATCGACCTCTCCTCTCACTCTCCTCGTCCTCTTCCTCTACGCGTACATCGAGAAGGAGAGGAAGGGAAGTCCGTCAGATTTGCTCCCATCTGGACTCCTACTCCTCTGATCCTGCGAAGGAAAAGCCAAACGTCCCTGCTCTCTCAATCCTCATCCTCCATAGTGCCTCGCTCCACTACTTGCCTCTCCTCGAAATCTCCACTCCTGCTGCCTCAAAATCGCCATCAGGGGAATGGGACCGTCCCTCGCTCTCCTCAGAAGGGTTCCGGCTCATACCTCGTCCATCGTCCTCACTCCTTCTCCCTTCTCCTCTCCTCTCCTCAAATTCCTCCATCCTCGGGCTCGCTCACCCTCTCCTCTCCTCTCCTCTCCAGGTCAATCGCTGGCATCTCCTCTCCTCTACCGAGTCCATACCTCGCTCCTATCTCTCCGGGAACTCATCCATAGTCCGTCTGCCTATCTCCTCAAATCCGTGCGTGCCTCTCTCGTCGTGCCTTCATCAATTGCGGCCATCGGGGTCCTCAGATGCAACAAAATCCGGGACTCCATCATCACTCGTAATCCCGTACATCTCGGTCCTGCTCCGTCGTCCCTCTACCTCATCCTTCAATCCTACATCGCTACGTGCTCTCGACTCCTCATGCCAATAGAAACAACATCCTCATGCGCTACAGTGCCTCGGAGCTCCGATACTACCTCTTCGCAGCTCCTCATACATCCTCGGTGGAGATCGCTCTCCCTCTCCTCTACCGTCGCCACGTCCATACCCTCAGTAGTGCGGCTATCCTCCCTCAATCCTCAGTCCTACATCACGTCTCCTCTTCCACTCCTCTACCTCGCAGCGGTTCCTGCGTTCCTCGTCACTCGAATCCGCAGTCCATCCTCTCACTTCTACTCGGGTCCTACTCCTCGTCCTTTCTCATTCATCACAGGAAAAAAAGTAATAGATTTGGGAGGAGAAGGGGAGGAAGAACAGGGTACACTCGACAATCCTCTTCACAACTCGTCTCCTCTCCTCTCCTCGTCCTCTCCTCACCTTCCTCTCCCCCTCGGTCGCTTCATC
Source organism: Serinus canaria (assembly GCF_022539315.1). Taxonomy (NCBI): domain Eukaryota; kingdom Metazoa; phylum Chordata; class Aves; order Passeriformes; family Fringillidae; genus Serinus; species Serinus canaria. Next base: position 6,922,541 of record NC_066343.1, read on the forward strand.
TGGACCTGCTCCAACAGCTCCATCCATGGGAGGTATCACAAATCTCCTCTTTATTTTTTGTGCACAGTTTGCAGGAGGATCTGCTCCTGAGATGAGACTGACTGTCCTGTAGCTCCTTGGGTCCTCCATATGTCCCTTTTTGAAAAATGGGGATTTTCTCCCCCTTTTCCAGCTGGTGAGAGCTTCTCCAGTTTCTTTCACCAGTTTTTCTTTCACCATGGTTTCTCAGTTATCATGGATGGTGGTTTAGCCCTTACACCTGCTGGTTTCCTGAGAACTTGTGAGCACATCTCACCAGTTCCAATGGACTTCCAGTCATCCTCATGTTCCTTAAATGGTTTCAAACCTGATCTTTTCCTACAGTGGGTGGCTTCTCATCCTCCCAGTTCCTGCCTTTGAGTTCTGAGACTCAGGTGAAGTGATTGGAACATTTCCTGGTGAAGACAGGTTAAAAAATTCATTGAGTACCTCAGCCTTTTCCATGTCCCAGAAAATTACTTCTCCCTTTTTACCTCATGAGGGCCCAGATTTTCCCAAGTCTTCCCTTTTTCACTGAGAAAAGCTTTCCTTGTTGCACTTGAAGTCATTGGGCAGCTTTCCTAAGCTGATCCCTGGCTTCTCAAACAACTTTTCTGTGCCCCTCCCAGGCTACCTGCCCTTGTTTCCACCCTATTCAGACTTCATTTTTGCATTTCAGTTTGTCCAGGTGCTCCTTGTTCATCCACACAGGTCTCCTGGGATTTTTGCCTGCCTTCCTCTTCACTGGGCTGCATTGCTCCTGAGCTCAGAGTAGATCCTTGAATAGCAACCTGTTTTCTGGAGCTGGTCTTCCCTGCTCAGGGCTTTATCCCATGGGATTGAACCAAACAGATCCCTGAAGAGGCCAAAAGCTGCTCTCCTGAAGTCCAGGGCAGTGAGTTTGCTGCAGACCCTCTGCACTGCCCCGATTTGAATTTGGAATTTGGAATTTGGGTGGAATTTGAACTCCTGTCTTTTACAGAATCGTAGAATTTCACAGCCACTGCAGCCAAGGCTGCTCTTGAGCTTCACATTCCCCACTGGCCTCAGGCTCACCAAGGCCCAGCACACAGCACAGCAGTTCTCCTCGTTTCCTCTGTCAGGTGGAGAGGGAAATTGTCATCAGCACTGTCCTGGTTGAGGACAAATTTGGGAGAGAACCCCCAAAGGAATTCCTCTAGAAAGCAGGTTACATCAGGCCCTCTCCCAACCAGGCCGGGAGAAAAATACCTCCTTTGGAGAAGAGTGCAAAAAGCTGTTGTTTAAGCAATAAAACCTAAAGATTATTAAACAATAAAACCTCTTACCGCTCCAAAGGAGGGACAAACTCAGAAAGTCCCATCCGTGGGCTGTAGCTCAGCTCACTCAGTCTCTAATCAGTCCCTGCGGCGCTGGAAATGCCGCTGCCCAGGCCCAGCCCCTTGGGTCACAGGTGTGAGCTGCTGGTGCTTTTCTGGTGTTCAGTCTGGAGAAGGTCTAAACAGGTCCAAAGAAAAGGGGGAAAAAAAAAAACCCCAGTGCAGGGAACTTCTTTGCCTCAGCTAGCTAAAACCAACTAAAAGCAAAGGAGAGCTCTGTCCTGCTGTCCATTTGCAGACATCACAGTCCAGGAGCAGGAATGTGGAGGAGTGAGTGCAGTTTCTGAAAAGAAACTCCATGCTTCTTCTCTCCCCCTTCACTCTTGGAACAAGTGTTAAAGGTGCAAAACTTATTATTCAGCCAAACCAGAACAGATGACTGGGGATAGATACAAGCATCATACTGTCAAGGCAGGACAAGCACTTTCTAGGAATCTCCTGGTTCATTTATGTCCTTTTCTGCTGCCCATCCAACAGACACCAGGGTGGTTGGAGCTCCCCATGAACATGAACATGAACAGGAACATGAGGCTCCTGATTTTTGTCCAGAGTGGCCTCATCTGCAGGCTGCTGGTGGAGAGGCCTGTGGCAGACCCCACTGCAATGTCACCTGTCCCTCACCCTCCTTCAATCCTGACCCTGATCAGCTCTGGCTTGGCTCCTCATCCATCCCCAGTCCAGCTGGTCTGGAGGGAGACACCCCCTCCTCATCCCTGTCCTTCCTGGAGATCCCTTACCCTTCCTTATCCAGCAATCCAGCCATATGATGCTGATCACAGCCTCTCTAACTCCAGTTTCTGTTCCATGAGCTGTGTCTGTTTACGCAGAGGCATTTCAGTTTGGCTCCCTATGAAGTGATTTGCTGCCTGCACTGGCTGGAATTCCTTTGTGCTGCTCTTCAGGTGCTCTCCTGCTGTTCTGCAATGCCTCTCCAGTCTCTGGACACATCAAACTGACAGGAGTCTGTTTGTTTTAGGTTCCCCTCTCCCAACAATCTCAATTTAAAGCCATTTTCTCCAGCTTGGCATCTTAATATTTCCCTCTGGCATTTCCCTCCATGCAGGCAAAGCCTCCACTCTCAAGGGCTTTTTTAGGAAACATGTGGCTAAAGGAGGGAAAGAGAGAAATTTAGGAATTAAGGATAACAAACTGTCTTTATGTCCCTTATAGAAGGTGTAGAAAATCAAACATATATTTTAGCACAAGAGCCAGTCAGAATATTTTCCCCACTAGAAATGTACAGCTTTTGGCAGCTGAAGCTTTTAAACTGGAAACATCTTATCAGAAAGCCAGAATATTTCAACAGAGAAATATTACTCATAGATTTCACAATCTATTTACCTCCTCCAATAATCCTCCCTAGCCTGGGCTGCAGGGCCAGGGTATATCACTGTCACTCCTTATTTCAATGTCATCCCTTTCTTTTTCAAAGGTAGCCTTTAAAAATAGCTTCACCATTTCTCAAATAGGTTCCAAATTGCAGTGGAGTGACAAGAGGACAAGCTTTTCTTGAGTTTTATTTTAGCTGTGAAGTTCCCCTTTGTTTCACATCTCTCCTATTTCTGTCACATTCAACTGTAGCTGGAGAAAGGCACTGAGAAAAAGCAGAAGCTGCAGACTCACCCCCAAGTCTGAAAGGTGGTGGAAGTCATTACTTCTGCTCTAATAAAAAGAGTCACATCACTCCTTCTGCTCACAAACCCAGCCTGAAAGGTCAGATATTGCTTTACCCTGCAGAGGAGCTTGCCCATGGACCCCAAGTTCAGAGTCCCAGCCCTTCCCTCTCTTTTGCAGATCCCTTTCACCACTGAAGGGCGAGTTCTGTGAAAGCCACAAAGTTCCAAGCTATATGTAGCATAAGGCAGCTGTTTGTCCCAAAATCCCACTGAGCTGACTACAGCAACACACAAATTACAAGCTTTACCTAGCAGCAGATAACCCACCAAGCAATTTCTGGCTTTGAGCTGTGGGAGTCAGTGGGGCTCACTCTTGCAGCTGCCTGCACTTGATTCAGTTCTATTTTTGAGCCCTCTTTTAATTTTGGGGCCCCTGGGTCAGAATTGTCTGGGGTGAGAAAAGGCAAAGGAAAACAGGGGGCACATTTCACTTCCCCACAGTGACTTTGTCTTTACAGTTAAGCATGCAGCTACCTCCTCCCCAAATATCTTGGTTTTGAATTCAAAATTATGCACATAAAATGCCCTTCCTTAAACCCAGAGATGGGCTGAACAGGAAGTCTGGGCTACTATGTGGTTGCATACCCTTTCTTTTTATTTTTTTTTCCTGTATTTTGTATTAAGTTGTGTAAGACCCTAAATATCCTTTAAATAAGATGACAAGGGCTTCACATTTTTTTCCACTATTAGAAGTTGTCTTAGCAACAGAGACCTCACAGTACAAAGTAGAACAGGCTCTTGACTACCATTAACAACCTGAGTTTTGACTGTAGATTCCCATTTATTTCATTGAAATTTTGACTCACAAGCAGAGCATGGCTCCACACAGCCCAGCAGAGACTGGGCAGAGATCCCAATTTCTCTGAGGATCATTCTAGTTGAGCTGATCACACCACAGTCTCCAATGCCACACAGATTGAAAAGGCTGGATCTTGAAGCAGTAATGGCCAAGCTCTTTTTTGTTGTTATTTATGAGCCAGGAAGCACTCAGGGGCCCTGATGTTTCCAATTGTTAGAGTGGGAAGTCTAGAATGGTAAAATGTCTCAGTTTTACTGCTCTTCAGACATTAATGATGGATAAATTTTGATGCAGAGACCTCTTTCAGTAAGACCAGGGCACCTCTCTGTAACTAACTTTCTCTTCTTACACATGAAAAGCTCCAAGCAGACTCAGAACCCCTCCAGGACTTTCATCACATTTGCTTCAGGACAGGCACAAAAGCCTTCCTGACACACCTGAGGGGCTGAAGGTGCACCTCAATCTTACATTACTCAGCCTCTCGTTTGGCTTTTGGCACCCTGAGTTTCGTGGTGCTCAAAAAGACAAAGAGGCAGCAAAGGGAAAACATTTCTGTGGCTGAGTGTGGCTTTTGCTCCAAAAATACACTAAGCAGCTGGATGCCACAGGCATGCAAATGAGCAAAGGCTCAGTTTGCACTTGAACATTGAGAAATACACTTGATGCCATTTCACCTGTCACCAAGACATTGCTGTCCCCAGGAACAAAGTCTGGCAAGGCAATAAATTGTGTGTTGGAGTGACAAACCCTTCCTATGTGCAGTACAGCTTTGGGAAGGCCAAACCAATCTGGCAGTTGCTGGCATGTTTACTGCTTTTTTTTTGGGTGCTGGCTCTTCTACAAGTGTTTTCCTGTGTGTTGGAGGTGTAGCTCAGGAATTTTTACTGCCCAGAAAGTCACCAAGTGGTGCTGAGATGGGTCCTGAAACCCTGAAAGAAGAAACACAAGCCATGGAGAAGCTGCTTCTTTTCTTTGTGGCTTGGTCACAAGAAGAACAGAAAATTATCTAATTTTGTATGAGCAGGGCCTTGCTTTGCCACTACTTACCCCACCTTACTTTCCACAGATGTTTTAAAGAAAAATAATGAACTCCTCTTGGTGTGGGGACTCTCTGGCATTGAGAATTGCTACAGTTTGGGGTTTTGGTGTCCATTATACCATCCCTAAGGAAATAGATGTGTATGGCACCCTGCATAAACCCAGCAGAGCTGGAGAGAGTCAAGCAGACACCAGAGCAAGCCCTGCATGTCTGGCAGCAAGAGCCTGCACCTGCACCAAACTGAGACAGGGTTGTTAGGCTTCACTGTGTGAGCAAAGGGTGCAGAATCTGATCAAAAAGGGGGAAACCAAGTTGTTTGTCTGTGGTTGCACAGACAAAGCTGCAGCAAAGCCAGATCGCTCTTGTCTGAGTTCATACGTCAATCATCTCCCCACAGGGCCATCCTTCCCCCAGCAAACAGCTTCCACAGAGCTCACACCATGCACACAAGGATATTTATCACCAGAGAGGATAATAAAACACTCGCAGAAAGGCTGAATTCCAGACTTGATTGCAAGGAAAACCA